>NC_057802.1:43046871-43074592 GCF_018294505.1 Triticum aestivum
AGAGTAAAGCAGTGGCGATCTATTTTCTTGCTGCGATAAATAAGTTGAGCAGATACGAAAGAGTACCGCCTCTGGTGCGGCGCCGTGTACGCATCTGCTGAGAATTTGACGGTGCTGCGGTAGCGATGGCTGTCGGTGGCGTGGAAGCAGATCTAGGAGGGTAGACGGTGGCGGCAGGGCGCGGTGGACGAAACGGTCGTAGGAGCGGCGCCGGCAAGGTGGACGACGGCGGGGATGAAGCGAGAGGACGGGATGCAAGGATCCCGGTCCGAAGCCGTGGATGAGAGAGGTTGATCTCTTGTAATGGACGGCGGCGTCGGGGTATCAGCTCCGGCATGGTGGAGGAGGACGGCGGTGGATGGGGTGGCGGACGGCGGCGGACGGAGGAGGGTGGGGTGGAGAGGGTGTTTTGGCGCCCACTGAGTACGAATGGGGAAAAGGGAGGTAGAGAGGAAGGGGGGAACCATGTATTCAGGGCGCGCTTGTCTCAAATGCGAGGATATTTAAAACTTAGCCCCCGTTTCAAATTTCTATTACATCACAGCAACATTAGTCGGTTGGGGATAGGACGGTAATCTCGCATACGCCGAATATTTGCCGACGAGAGTTTGTTTTTGGCGCCCACCGTGTATGAATATGAATCGGGGAGGGAGTCGATTTCGGCCGAGGACACACTGTGTTTTGGCGCCCACCGTGTATGAATCCGGGTGAGAGGCGGTTACGTCACGTTTGGGTGAAATTACAAACCTACCCCTATCGAAACCTATAGAAATCCAGCAGATAGGCTTGCGTGGCAGGGATAGGCAGTAGTGATTTCCATCTCGCAGATTTTGGTTTTGGGCGGTTACTGCGACTTTCCCCGCTTCGTTCAAATTTTGCAGAGTGCACGTTTTACCGTGCCAACTCAATTCGAATCCTGTTTGTATTCTATTTTTTTTCGGGCGGGATCCATTTTCAATTGGAATTACATTCTATATACATCATTTTTTATATATACTTTCAAAAGCACAACAAAGAATTCTGCTCCTTTATATGTATAATATGATTTACAAATACAACGATCTCGAAATCTTAAGGTTGAATTCGAAAAAAATTAAACAAATTATGTTCTACTAAAATGTATGGATCAGTAATATCTACATATTAAATAACATAGATGTGCGTGAATTCATATGAGTATGCATGTTTGATAGATCAATTTTGGTTCAAGTATGGATTACATGTATCATCATCTCGAATTCAAATATTTGAATCCCTTTTTTGTTCACTCCTTTCACGCCCATCTCTCTCGCATGCATGCTCCTTCAGGTAGCTATCACTCTCTTTTCTCCAGCTCACCCGCACGCTCACTTCATGTTTCTCCTATCCTCGCAAACATGGTCTCTCGACGTCTCCCTTGAGAAGTGTCACACTCTCCCTATCATTATACATTACACGGTTTTCATTATCTCTCACGTCTCTACTATTCTCTGGTATCACTCGGTACCTAAGCTTTCTTTTTCACCGCCACACACACAGTCTCCACTCATCTTTCACTTTGTCTTTCTCTCTATGGGATTCTCTCACACACCCTATATGTCTCTACATATGACTCATACCACTAAAATTACTCTCTCTCTCTCTCTCTCTCTCTCTCTCTCCTGTAGACACAACATTTGTTGCGGTCTCCTTTTCGTCTCCATCCCAGACTGACATTATTCATTTGTTTACCGATCAGACAACCCCGACTACCGTCTCCCACTACAAAAAAATACACTTCCGTGATGATACGTGTTTGTCACAGTAGATCGCATTTTCTGTCATGCATGTACATCCATGACGATTTTATGACAGAATCAAGATAGTCATACCTGTGCTGTCGTAGAAGTGTTCCATGACATTACCAAAATTATCATCATGGAAGTGTCCACTTCCATGATGATAAATCCCGCGTCACAGAAGTGCTTTCGTCAAGGGTGACCGACACGTGGCATCCACCGTAACGGAACGCCGTTAAGCTATCGGGTCTGGTTTTGGATCCGATAACCCGTTAACAGCCCCGATCAATGGGGATTTTCCATGTGTAAAATCATCATTGGCTGGAGGAAACACGTGTCGGCTCATCGTTGGGACAGATGTCATCCACTCATTGGACAGAAGGCGCCTATGATACGTCGACACGTGGCACGGCCCAACACAGGCCCATTCCTGTGAAAAGGCCGACCCGTTTGACTTGGTCAAAAGGTGGCGCGCCGGCCCATGTAAAGCATGTTAACGGCCTATTCGCATATAGCCCATTTACAGCCCGCTAACCCAAGGCCCGTTATGCCCTATCCGAATTAGGCCCAGTAGCGTCATCTGGGCCACCCAATATGATTCCAGCCCGTTTTCACTTCTGGCCCATGTATGGCCCATGACGTCTTTCGGCCCATATGAGGCCCTATGTAACTCTTGGCCTATTAACGGCCCGTGGTGAAACTGGCCCGTAATGAACAGTGTATCACTTTACACCCATTAACGGCCCGTGGTGAAACTGGCCCGTAATGAACAGTGTATCACTTTATACCCATTAACGGCCCGTTATTCCGTTGGGCCATTTCCAGCCCATGTTATCTTTCGGCCTTCTCAGAGCCCATTTATTCTTGGGCTCATTTCTAGCATTCGTTTACTTACGGCCCGTTACTGTCATTTTCTGCTTGTGGGCCAAATTCAGCCCGTGGTTATAGTCGGCCCGTTTGTGGTCCGTTAATACGTTGGGCCGTTTTCATAGCGTCATCAAATACGGCCTATTAATGATGGCCCGTTATGGTCGGCCCATGAACGGACGATTCCAACTCTAGCCCGTTTACGACCATAATGCGGCCTGTTATTGGCCCATGTTTGGCCAATCGATCATACTGCCCGTATAAGGCCCATTGATGATACGGCCCGTAGAAGGCCCATTGTTTCTACGGCCCGTAGAAGGCCCATTGTTTCTACAGCCCGTAGAAGGCCCACTGTTTCTACGGCCCGTAGGAGGCCCGGTGTCACTACAGTAAATATTAGCCCATGGTTATTGTGGCCTAGTTTTAAAAAATAGGTTATTGAAGCCACTAGCAAACCGCGGAAAAATAACTGCAATGACTACAAGCAAACAAATAAACAAGACAACAAGGAAATAAATAAGCAAGCAACTTACGCTAGGCTATCACGGCTATCGCACATATTACATCCACTCGGCATCAAAGTTCGCCACCAGTGCAAATAAACGCGCCGACAAAAGAATATACAAAACTGAGAGCACTTCAGAAGGCACTAGGCCTGGCCACGTCGGGCCCCCCAAACAGCTGAAGAAGCTGAGTAGACCTCAGTTGTGTCAACGATAGATGCATCAACACTAGATTTAAGGCATGATGGTGCGCACGACAGTCCTCTGACATCTTCATTGCATCTTTGACTTCAAGTCGGAGCTGAGCTGAAGCAAGCCTTTCCGCTTTAAGTTGAGACTGAAGAAGTCGAACTGATTGAGGCAGCGACTGCACAGAGGTTGTCTCACACCTGCTGGTGAGTAGCTTCAACTCACTGTCTTCATCAAGACAGGACCTTAGGGTCATCTCGCTGTCCTCAAGATGGTTTGGCTCACTATCTTCCCTAAAGTTCTGCCTGGCGTAAGAGATACGAGTCTGAAAGAGAAACAAGGAGACACATAACAGGTTTCACAATTATATAAGCAAGTAAATGGATCTGTTCTGCATAGGGAACATGTTTTTACAACTACAATTTGAAACTGGTAGTTGTTGCAAACATCCAATCAGATGTTAACAGCAAAGCAAACAGCAGTGGAGGAAATGATGCCTATCCAAATCTATACTGGAACAAAGTTTGAAGGCTTGAGAAGGATGAACTTACATTACATGTTAACACGAGCTGGACAAAGCCCTTCTCCATGTTGATGGAAGGACAATTCAATAAATTCCCCAAAGAAAATTCTTTATAAGCGTTGCCATTATTCTACATTTTGCAAAGAGTAAATATAGATCAAATAATATTGGAAGAAACAGAGGATAATGAAGCTCAGGTGCAGACTGATGATCCATAATCAAATAGCAATTAATTAAGTACAGTGTTACAAGGCAAAAGGGAGAGAGGTACTGACAAGAGCAATGTAGAGCCCATTATTGTTTTGAGATCGTATGATCCTTTGAGCAAGGAGATTCATCTGAAATTAGTTTTCATACAAGAGAGAAGGTAAGGCACAAGCAGAAATTTAGGAGTTCAAATTTTGAATTGATATCATAGACAATACCTGACGCTGGGCTCCCAGCAGTTCTAATAGGGGTTTGGCCACTGGAGTAGGGGTAAAGTGTGGTACAGTTGGGCTTGTGTTTTCTGTGGCTGCTGATCTATCTGATTTAATAGGTATCACTACCTTTTCCAAATACCTAGTTTGTACTCCTTCAGGATCTGCACTCACCCTCTTCCTTTTGGACATCTATTACGAAAGAACAACATTTGACTGGAAAAACATAGTGTGATCACACATGGAATAGGTACAGAAAATGGATAGGTATGGCATATACCCATATATGATGCTTAAACTAAGCAGATGGTGTAACAAAGTAGAAGTAATGCAAGAGGTCAGATGCAAAATATGTGCGACCAATACAACTTTGCAAAGTTAGAGCAAGCACCTTGATGGGTGAATAAGATAGGCCATCCTCCACCATGCCAAGTTTGTTAGCCAGTGGATCGTTCCGCAATATTCCTCTCGTGTGCCCATTCTCATATTCATTTTGATAATGTTCAATATCTGACATGCATTAAAACATAAAAACAAGTGAGATTTTCTTTGTAATGCAGAAGTGATTCTAATCCAATACTGCCTCCCTGTAAACCCCTTTGTGTTATCTCTGCAATTCTTTTAAAAGATGCCATGCATGCTGTAATTTGTTGTGTGCATTAATATAATGTGGCCTACTACTCAAAATATGAGAGCTCCAGAAGTGATGACACTTCGCAAATGATAGCTTCAACATATAGTAAAGAAGAACAAGTCGACCTGACCTGACAGATTCAAAATATACTAAGGGAGAACAACTCGACCTGACCAGTCGACCGCAAGAGAAGAGTATCATCTTAAAGAAGAGCAGAAGAGCAAGCAGATTGAAGATATTACAAGTCTTTCAATACAATGTCGGTTGGCCACCCATGATGAACCAGAGCGCACAGAGAAATACTATTCTTTCCGGTCTCTCCATATGTGGCTCACATGCATTTCGAAACTAAAGTAGGAACATTTAGCTAACCAATTAAACATCTCTTAGTTTTACTAATATCAGCAATAATATCAAATATGAATTTGTACAACTAAGCTTGTTTAGCTCGATGGGTGGAGCAGTGCTATTACGACACGAACCACGTAGGCTGATTGTGGTCATCATAAAATGGGGAAAACATAAGCATGATGAGTACAGTGTTGACCGTGGCAGTGAGATGGCAGATCTGAAGCTGCAAACCGCGCAAAGGGTAGTTAGCAATCGATGTTTGCTTTGAAATAACAACTAAGATTTGGTATGGACAAGAAAGTACGGTCAACAAGTGCCAAAGAAATGCAATTATGTTGTCTCTCTATATGTCGCGACATGCATTTGGAAACTCAAGTGGGACCTTTAGCTAACCAATTAAATGTGTCGATTAACTAATATCAGTATCATATCACAATCATATTTGAACAACTAAGCTTTCGAATTCTGAGTGTTGTGTTGTTTAGATTGAAGGGTGGAGTAATGCTAGTACGATAGAAAGCACCTACGCAGATCATAGTAGAGTAGATAAAAGGGGAAAACCCTAAGCATCAAGAGAAAAATCAGGAAAGTGGAACTAGCTGGACCAGTGGGTGGCGCGCATGCTTTTCGAAATGAATATAGGAACATTAGGTGACCAATTAAACGTTCTCTGTTTTAGTGATATGAGCATCATATCAGATTCGTATTTCAACACGTAAGCTTTGGGTTGAGGTCTTGAGGAGCAGTGCTAGCACGACACGAAGCACCCACGATGATGGTAGTGAATATAAAGGGGGAAACCATAAGCTTTACGAGTATAGTGCCCGTGCCATGGCGGATCTGAAGGTGCAAACCGGACAAAGCTACTTCGCAACCAATGTTTGCTTTCAACTAGCCACTACGATTTGGTACGGACAAGAAAAGTACAGTAAACAAATTACGATCTATTTTCCGGGTGAGATCAATAACTTAAGCACATATGGAAGAGTACCACCTCTCTTGCGACGCCGTGTAGGCCTATGCTGATACGTTGAGGGTGTTGCGGGTGCGATGGCTGTCGGCGGCGGGGAAGAAGACTTTAGACGGCAGACGGCCAGGTCGGGGGATATATCCTGTTGCCGTGGACGAGGCGGTCGTAGGAGCGGCAACGGCAAGGTGGACGACGGCGCCGATGAAGCGAGAGGAGGCGATGAAAGGATCTTGGTCCAGCGCCGTGGATGAGAGACGTCCATCTCTTTCAGTGGACGACGGGGTAGGGGTAGCGGCTCCGGCAAGGTGGAGGATGGGGTGGCAGACGGAGGAGGCTGGCCGCAGTGCGGAGGTTGTCGTGCCACCGACGGTGTATGAATGGGGAAATGGAGGGGAGGGGGATCTCAAACTTTGGGACGCGCTTCTCTGAAATGGGGGAAAGTTACGAACTTATCCCCCGTTTAAAATTTCGGACATCGCGTCGGTTTGGGATAGGACGGTAATCTCGCATCTCCCAAATATTTGCCGGTAACTATTTCGGGCGAGGAGAGGGTGTTTTGCCGCCCACGGTTGGCGCCCACGGTGTATGAATGGGCCTGACAGGTAGGGCGGTTGTGTCACGTCTGATGGAAGTTACTTATCTGCCCCTATTTAAAATATTAGCCTACATCGATTTCGGACGAGGAGAGTTTGTTTTGCCGCCCACCGTGTATGAATGGGGAAATGGAGGAAGAGACACATGTCTTTCGGACGAGCTTGAATCAAATGTGTTTTGCCGCCCACGTTTGGCGCCCACCGTGTCTGAATGGGCTCAGAGGCCGTCGTGTCACATCTGATTGAAGTTACTAGTCTACCCCTATCGACAGCAGTGTAAATCCGGTCGATAAGGATATCAAGTGTTAGGGGTAGACAGTAATTTCCATCTCGCAAACACTTGCTTCGGGCAGCCCACAAATTATAGTGGGTGTTTAGCCGCTTCGTTCAAAACTTGGGAGAATTAGCATTCACGTTTGCCCTAGGACCTGGCAAACTAAATTCAAATCCAATTTGTATTCGATTACGAATATCCACAGATAATTATACGTTTTGTTATTTATTTCTTCAAAACCACAACAAAGATTTATTCCACCTTTATATATGATTATGATTTAGAAATGTCGTGATCTTCGAATTCAGTAGGTTGGATACACTCTGAGTCAAACAGTTATTTCATCCAATACATATATGCTCACACGAAAAACAGTTCACCTTATGTCAATCATACAAGTACTGAGGATTACCTTGCCTAAAAAATTCGGATCACTACAACACATGGACAACATAGGGGGTCTTGCAACATAATCCATTCAGAGACATGACACAACATGCAAGTACAATAATCTAATGGCAATTTCAACTGGTATCTAAAGAAGAACCGGGATTACCTTGGGCTTCAGATAGCAGAAACAGCAGGACCTCCTCCGTCTTCAAATGCAACATTCTTACTTCCTCCAATTCTTGGGTTGCTTGCATAATGTGTGCCGCTAATTCCGTAATTTCCAGCCTCAAGATAAAGATTACGTCATTCATGGCAGCCACACCATCTCTTTCTGCCTCTAGTAGAGCCTCAAGCACTATAATATCTGTGCTCAGACTGCTCTCCGGCGGTGTTGCCTCTGAACTGCTACCATCTGGTAACATGGATGGCGCACTGCTTCCATAAATAGATTCGGGGGTTGTACATTGTGTCCTAGTGTGAACGGCATCCTGAAAGGTTTCTGCTGGACATCAGTAAGAGATAGTTATCGTATGATCCAGGCAGTAAGCTTACATGGTAAATGAAGGACGAATTATTGCCGAGCATGGCAAACTATATTTAAATGGTTCGAAGCAGCATCAGCTGAAAAGAAATTAAAATGGTAAGATGAAACTAGGGATGTTAGTGGCAAATAAACGACATCCGCCAGTCCCATCTAGTTAGTTTTTGCTACCTCCCTAGTTCATTTTCCTCAAAAAACAAAAACTCTTTTGAACTATCATACCATTAGTGGACTTTAATCGGGATTAAACGGGACCCAGTTGACATCCCTAGTTGAAAGGGAGTGTACAACCGCTATATTTAAGTTGCCAAGGCATCTAAGCAGTTGAAATAATCTGAGAAAGCACTTAACAGTGTGGCCTCATATAAACTACGAAGACAGTCTTGTGATGAAGTTGAGAGGCAAAGTTAAGGACTCAAATGAAATAGGCATGCATTTCTTTATGATAGTACAGCAGGCACTGCTGACATATTGGCCAACTCAGGTATAGCGTAACAACAAATAAGCATTCGAATCAAGCAATACAGCAAAGCAGACAACTGAACTATTTGTAATTCGGTAGGATTACACGTTGAGGGCACAAGCCAAGAAAGCAACCCACTCACATTAAATTTCACATGTACTAAAACACACTGGCTTACCATATGTTGCTGTGAAGCCTAGCTGCTGTTGCAATGTTCTTTGAAGATATTGTCAACATCCCGTGGTTGCAAATCTAGTTGTTGTAGTTTATTCTGCACCATCTATTTAGGTAAAATTAATTTTAATCGCATGCACTGGTCCGAATTGATCATCAATGGTTCATCTAAACTAATGAAAGAAGGGTGTGTGCATACACGACAATATATCTGCTTCCCTCTATTTTTATGCTTGTTCGAGGTGCCAGCCCCAAAAGAACAAATATTTTGCTTGATGGGGTTGGCAGCTCCATAATTAATAGAAGCATCAAATTAGTCATGCAACCTGGGAAGATCAAGAACACACAAACAAGTAATGAACAGAGGCTCGGAGCAGTGATGTAATAGCTAGCATAAGCAAATGTAGGGTAAAACGAACAAAAAGCAGCGGAACCACATGCTAGTTTGCTGATGTGTAATTAAGCATAGAGAACATTAAGAAGTCTGATGGAACCAATAGGTGGCATCAGAACAAAACTAAAGCATATTAACTATATGTGCACTGGTATGTAATTTAGCACATGTAACATGTTCACTGCCAGAAGTATGGCCCTACAGGTGCAAGCAGAATAACGCGTCTCATGAAAAACTGAATGATGCCCTGAAGAAATTCAAAGGTGCGTTGCTTATGCTAGGAAAGTGAACGTAGGCGCCGGCCGTTGGATAATAGTACCTGATTCTCGGCGGCGTATGGGTATCGTTGTCATACTTGATAGCTAAGGATCGTCGATGGTGCTCGTGTTGTGGTTGAGTTTGGGCCAGCTGTCGCCGTCACTGAAGCGGCTCCGGTGCTACGGTTGCGGCGCCTGTCGACATACAAGAAAGCTCATCTGTGGTAAGTGAACAATTGCATGATAAAGAGAAAAACCGAAGGAGTACAAATCGAAATAACCTGATGAGGCTGCGGCGTCGGTAAAGCAGGGCCGGTGGAGTTGAATATGGCGTCTGTGGAGCAGGTCCGGTGCAGTGGACGAAGGCTTCGGCGGGCGCGTTGTACAGTGCTTTCGGTGAGGCGGATCTGTTGCGGCGGACGAGGGCTTGTATGAAGGGCCAGCGAAGGGGCGGACGAGGGAGTCAGTGAAGGGCCTACGCTGTGGTGGACGAGGGCACCGGTTAAGCAGATCTGGTGCGGTGGACCATGATGGCGGTCAAGGAGATCTGGAGCGGTGGACAAGCCAGTCGCTGAAGCGGCTCCGGTGAAGTGGTGAGTTGGCAGTTGGGTGTTCCAAGGTGCGGAAGGTAGATCCGGCGGGGTGTGAGGTCCACCACTGCGGCGGAGGACTAGATTCGGCGGCTTGCCGTGGTTGGGGGGTCGGGATGGGGAAGGGGAGGGGCTCTGGGGAAGAATGTTGGGGGCAAAGAGGGGAAAACAATGGAGTTACCAAAGCAGCCCTTTTCCGTTCATGTGGCAGGGGTAAAACAGGAATATCGCAGGGCTAAACTTTCGGGCACGTGATATTTCGATGTGAGCGGGAAGTTTGAAAGCTTTTGGCGCCTAAAATTGTAAGTATTCTGCTCTCGTACGGCCGACTATGATATCATGGCCGACAATTTGTTTGTTTTGCACGCAAAAAAATGTGCAAGTTTTGAAAATCAATGTCTCTAACTCGAAACTTAGATTGTCCATTCAATTCAAATATGGATCATTGAGCTACTACAAGCAAACACCATCATACGGTCCAATTCAAATGAAATTCCAAATGTGTTTATCCTAAATATGATGACAAAAGCAAAAATGTGTATGTGTATGAATAAAGTGGATGATTATAAAGTATGAACATGCCTGTATGTGTATATCTCTAGGTTTGATATATGAATTTGAAATCACGAAATCCCGGCTTAAAAAATGTACCTCCGTTTAAATGAATTACAAAAGCTAATGATGGAGTCGAATTCCAAAATTCCAATCTTAGGTTTGTAATTCTGGTACATCAAGGTATATCACGCATGTTCAAAAGTATCGTTATCTCATAGTACAAACTGTGAAACAGATTGATCAACCATGAGTGCACAATATCTCAATTACGCTAAAGTCCCTCAAATATAGACACCTCACTCTTTATCTGAAGTCAACCCCCCCCACCACACACACACACACACACATAGAGAAGTCGTTCTCTCCCCCAAACACCAACACACGAGCACATTGACACCCCTCTCTCTTGTAAAGTCTGGACCCCAACATAGGTCTCTATCACTTTGTCTCTCGGGCATGCACACATCTCTTCCCTCACTCTCTAGGTCTCCCGCTATCTCTCTTACCCAAGCACACGCACTATGTAGACTGTATATTTCCCATACACACAAAACGTCGCCCCCAAACGTCTATCTCCCTAGTCATGTGGTTCTCGCGCACTCACCTCACACACCACCCCCACTGCAAACAAGCACACTTTGTCTCCTTGTGCACCACTCTCCTCTTTCTATCTCTCCCACATGCGGACCCGCCCCAGCTCCTTCGCTGTATACATATATGTCGTGACTCTTTGCATAGCTCCCTAATGTATAATCGTTCTCGATTTCGCACATTGTTCTCTACACCATCTATTCTAGATCTCTCATGAAGTCCCTATCACACACACGGTGACTCGCTTCCCTTGCGTCTCCGTTCATAGGCCAATTTCGGACAACATCAACATTGTCTCCCTATCTATACGCAATTTATGGACACAAACGACCCCTCTCGCCCCCTCTCTTCCTCTCTCTCTCTCTCTCTCTCTCTCTCTCTCTCTCTCTCTCTCTCTCTCTCTCTCTCTCTCTCTCCGTCACTAGCTCTCTCTTTCTCTCGCTCTCACACCCCTCTCCCACACACACACTCCATGTCTCTTCCAAATAGTCTGCTCCCCCCGCCCGCACCCGTGCTATCTCGCTACTACACATGTCACACCATCCCCCCTTCCCTTATACTAGGTTTACATCATCAGTGGTCTCTCTACTCCACATACACTCTCTCCCTCTCACACACAAATGCGTGCACAAACACACACAGACACGCACAAACACCCATTTATCTGGATCCTCATCTCTCCTCATGTCCGCATGTGTATCTCACACACTCACTCTCAATTATGTATATGTGTCTCCACGTTACACAACACAAAGCCCCATGTACATGTCTCTCTCTATCCTCCACACACATAGACACAAAGAATCTGTTATCATTGCCTCAGTCTCTAACATATCACACACGCACACTGTCTCTCTCTCTCTCTCTCTCGCAAACACGCTCAACAAGGGTTTCCCCGTGAATAACTTACCGTCTATTCATCAACAGTCGTGGCAGTACGGCGAACACGAGACGTGAAAAAGAATAAATCTACACGTGCTTAAACCACCTAGTATGACTACTAGGACTAGAGCAAGCCAAAAAGCGCGCCGCCGTCACCCCCTCCTTGTCGGCGACGGGAAAATCTTTGTTTTACACAGTCGAGAAGTCATTGTGCTAAAGCCCCACATGCCGAGGCGTTGAATAGAATGTAGATGCTAGTTTACGGAAGCAAGTATCGATAATACGTTTGTATCTCCATACTTATATTTCTTCTCTTATAAAAAACCGAGTTGGTGATGATGGTACGTGTGCCATCTTGCAATATAGACCGTCTGATCTATATCTGACGGATGGAAATTAAACTAAAAGATACCCGCACCCCTCTCCACATTTGCAGACAAGGCCTTCCCTCGTTCATCCTTATCTCCAACAAACCTCATTGTTGAGCAATTAAGAAAGGAAGCCTCTGGAACAAACTGGCCTGGTGGCCGCTGCCGGCGTCGTCAATCCCCATGCCTCCGCTCAGTCCGACCACCAACCACCACCACACCCCACTCCTCTTCACCTTATCTCATATTTCTCGAGATATCATTAGTTTTTACACATGGGATTACTCCCACAAGGGTCAATCACAACAAGTGTTTTATAAAAAAATGCATCTTGATGTTCCGTGCAATGCAAGGATCTTGCTAGTACTCCTACACAAGACTAAGTTGGTGATGCTGGTGTGTCTGCCATCCGTCGTTTCTGACCATTAGATCTACATCTAACGATTGTGAGGTAAGTTGTTGCCTTTTCTCACCAACATCCCACTTGTCTACCAATTTGCAGAAAAACCCATAATTAGTATCTTAAAACCAACCACATCCCTCCCTGACCTCACCAAAACAGCCCAAGGAATATATTCTAATTGAAACATAATATATCTCTAGTGACATATGTATATCAAAATTAGAGTGTTTTGTACCAAGTTTGTGAATAAGTATTATTCTAATTATGATTCGTTGCAACGGACATGAACATTACTAGTATTTCCAACCATGCATTTTTTCCTAGTATTCCATAGTTTCGAGTTTTCCATCAAGACATTAGTCACTCATGGTTGATATTTACTTTCAATCATGTACACATATGCACTATGTAACTAGCCTTGCTTATTGGCTTCCAAAGCTTAACTTTCACTCCTACTTACAATATGTAGAGTATTTAACAAAAAACTACCACTTTCAACCAGCCCTAGGAAGAATCTATTGTACAAAAAATAGCAAAAACATACCCAAAATTTCTTAATCTACGCCAAAAACTACCTAGTACTCCTACCGATTAGGTTCGTTTAAACCCATTTATGACAGGGTTGGCCCACACGTCCGTCCTGAGAGGCAGCTTAAACCAACACATTTTGTTTGACCGTTGACACGAGGGACCCACATCTGACCTTCTATCCTGTTATTCCCCCTCAAATCATTATTTTTCCTGAACATTACTTCAAACAGTACTGATGCGTGTTCGTCGGTGGCGCCGGTGATGAGCGAGTTGGCCGCCACTCCGCCGGACGGGCCGGACGCCGCGCTGGCCTCCGCACGGGTTGGCAGGCTGGCCCGAGCGTGACTCACGAGCGAGCAAGCCGCCGCGCTGGCCATCGCTCGAGCCAGATGGCTGGCCTTAGCACGGCGCGCGCCGAGCAAGCCGCCGCGCTGCCGTGCCAATCTAGCTAGCAAACCTTGCAGACAAGCAGCTGGACGGAGCTATCTTGGCTAGCTAGCGGCCGCGAGCGCCGGACGGAGCTGGCATCTGGGCTGCCGCAACATGGGCTCCGCACCGCCGGCGGTTTTGACCTCGCCTTCTGCCGGCGGCGGTAGCTGCGTCCCATGGCCGAGGATGACTAGGTGG
The DNA here is from genome assembly GCF_018294505.1 of Triticum aestivum. Lineage (NCBI taxonomy): Eukaryota > Viridiplantae > Streptophyta > Magnoliopsida > Poales > Poaceae > Triticum > Triticum aestivum. The sequence goes on from NC_057802.1 coordinate 43,060,718, forward strand.
ACGGGCCGGAGGTAGGAGGTCACTCGAGGATTTTTATTGGTAAGAGCATGTACAATGGTTGATAAGGTAGTCTTATCTTAAGTCTGCCATGTATGCAAGTGGTAGTAGTTTCTTGGCATTTTAGTGGTTTCTTGCATTATTAGAGCAAGTACAATAGAGCTGAGTCAGCGGGCTATAAGAAATAAACTAGTATATTTCTGCTTAGTTGGAGGAAAGAGAAGAGGAGAGAGAAGGTAAGCTAGCTATACTATTAACCATTAGGGGTTTCTTGTAAGGAACAATGTACGTACTACTAGCGACAAAAGGCGATTCTAGGTTGCGTTGTACTCCAACGAGTACTACTAGTGGTCGCGGGAGTGTACACCTCGTTTTGTGGGTTCGATCCCGGCTGAACGCACGACGGCCTTTTTTTTTAAATAGTACTACTACACTTCGCTGCGAGCCAATATTTTACACGGGTAGTTTGAGTTTTGAAGTCAAACGGAAGTGCGGCCCCACAATCTGGGTGCACTGGACAGCCTAGCCACGTGAACGGGTTTTCCTTCCCAGCATCCCGTGGCTCGCGTGCTCGCCCTAGCCGCACCTCGCTTGCAGCTTCCAGCTAGTAGCATATTTAAACTAGCGCCTCCCAATTAAGCCCGAGGAGCCGGAAAAGCCTGGCGGGGCATTGGGAACTGTGCAATATGGCTCTGTACGTAAAGTGCTCTACTACTACTCTGTAGCTTGTGGCGTTGCACGCATGGACTTCACTCCATTATCGGCTCTACTATAAAAGAAATTCCTCTTGATGTTTTTTTTTGAAACGGAGGCAAAAGCTTTGCTTCATCTCATTCATAAAGAAGGAACTACTAACAAAGTTCGACGAGATCCATTACACCTCCACAAATGGAAGCGAAAAGCCTAGTCTCGCTGTATCAAATAACTCAAATGTTCTGCCCCCGCAGTAACCGTCGCTGATAAACAGGCTGCTAGTGTGTGCGTGAGAGGAGCGGCTGAGTAGGCCAGCTACGTGAGAGGAGCGGCTGAATAGAGCACCGAGAGTACCCACTAGGCCACTACGCAGGTGTAGTTCCCCTGCATTGATAGTACAGCGATGGTTCTAGAGAACAGTAGTACCCTCCACTTCCAACTGTAGCTCCTTGGCCCTGAGATTCAAGAGTTCAAAACTGGTGCACTATACTAGACTAGACTAGAAGTACAGTACATCGCACTACTAGTTGAGAAAAGTAGTACTAGTACTGCTATAGTACGAGTACGTACTCCTCCGTCACATAATGTAAGATGTTTTTTGACACTAGTTGGCGTGTACAAAAAATGGCAAAAACATACCCAAAATTTCTTAATCCACGCCAAAAACTACTACCTAGTGCCAAAAATTTCTTACTAGTGCTATTATTTACAGTATAATGCAATCCCATAACGTTCCATAATGCTAGTACTAGTAGTAAATAATAGCCTCACCCCTTCGCTGAGGAACGGTCTACAGTTGGAAGGGACGAGGCCCTGCGGGTACTACGCTCTTATCTCCTCCTCGCCAGTTCCCCTCCCCCCGAAGAGAAGGCAGTTCGTCGCTGCACCCATGGATTCGCCAGGCGGTTCTCCTCCTCATCGGGGCCGGGAGACCTTGGACGACGATCCTCTGGGAGAAATCGCACGTCGCTCCGACGTCCTCACCGCCGCAAGACTCGGTGCTTCCTGCACCAACTTTTTCAAGACACTGCTTAAACAGGCTTGGGAAAAGGCCATGCTTGTTGGTCTTCCATGTGTCCTCGAGGAGAAGGTTCTTCTATGGGACAATCCTTCGAACAGTCCACCGCTCCCTGGCCATGGTTGCACGTTGACTCCGCTAGAGTTGGCGACGTTGAGAGGTAGTCGGATTTTGTCCGATGAGCAGGTCAGTAATGGAGTTTGATCATGTAGTACTTAGTTATTCCATTTCCATCCCGTAATTTCTCCGCTGCCCACCATCTTATATATAGGTCTGGGTCGGTGCCAACAAAGATTGGCTTGCATACCTCTGGCCGGATACCACCATCATTTTGCACAACATCCATAACAGTGCGGCCGTTCCGGTAGACCCCTTCTCCACCATTGGGATCGGCCTTCCGGATTGGCTGGGCTTGAATACGTATGATGATGCCTACATGAGATTGAAGAAGATAGCAATTGCGGACCCGCCGACAAAGCGACGCGGCTACGACGATTACTATCTCATCGCGGTGTTCGACATAAGGATTGCCATCAATGCAAGAGGCAGTAACAGCAGAGGCTGGCGCATGTTGGCGGCGGCAGATTTGTACCCCTACACGTTCGAAGACGACGTGCGCCATCTAGGCCCCATCTTCGCGGTGACAAGCCAGGCGAATTGTTTCATCTGGTTGCCATCCTACGGTACGGGAGATTACAAACGGAATGCACAAACCATCATTTGCATCCCTAACGGTACTCCATTATTTTGCAGGGACCAGTCATCCGCCGATCAAAATAAGATCGCCGATCCTGGATGTGCATTTGCATCCGCGATTCGGTCTAACTTGGAACCTTGTAGCTGACTTTGGCATATTGGGATCAACTATCTTAGCAGTCGTTACCCATGGTACCACTGATGTGCAACATGGTCACACAATCTACCACGACCGGACCGTCACCATCTACCCAGGTATTCCATTTTTTAACCCTCTCGCCTTCTCTTTCATTGTTGTACTAGTAGTATACTTTGTAGTACTAGTAGGATTACTTTTTACCTTGGAGGACGCATATAACTAGCTAGGCCCTTGAAGACTTGAACCCACTAGCTGCCATCATTTTTGTTTTTCCATGTCTTACTATCTCATCCATGTAGCCAAGAGTGGCTATATATAATAAGCCGGTTATTTTACTTCCTCTATACCGGAGTAGTACTATTTGCTGCACAGTATTACTGACCGCCATATTTGAGCACAACATTATTATGCATGGACCTTGACTATGTACGTCACCATGTGTCCAGATCTGGGATGCCGCGTGTACCAGATGAACGGCGCCGAGTTCGACCCCCGTGATGCTACGTGGGTGCCGAGGAACACTCTTGGAGAGTACTTGCTTTTCATCGGGGACAGCTACCCCATTGTGAAGCGGATGCCACCTTCCGTGCATGACACGGAAGGCCTGCCGTTCATGAAGCATGGTTGTGTCTTCAGTGCGCACCGCCGGATGAATGTCAAACTGGGACACACTATCCCTGATTTATGCCGCTTCAGCTTGGATGAGTCTCCATCGTGTGGAACCGGACTAGAAAGCTGCGACAATGATTCCCGTTGCCCACCGCTATGGATCATGCCATCCATGAAGAACACCTAGGACTGTAACCTGGAGGAGGACATGTAGCCCATCTATAACGTGTAAGTGGAGTACGGTAATTGTGAACGGTAGCGCTGTGAATATATGTAGACTAGTCGTGCACAAATTTATCACATGAATTGGAGATGAACTTGTGTGTCATACTGGCATTTGTCCTTTAGAATTTATTACTAGTAAATGTGTTATGTGTACGTGCAACTTGTGTGGTTGTTGCACGGGCTCCAACATGCTCTTTGTGAAAAAAAGGTGGCACAGCTTTGGATATACGTGACGTGGCGGCATCATACAGTAGCATCGTTCGCTATAGTTGTAGTACACTCCTACTAGGACGACAACTCCTATAAAACCTTGCGCTTGGCTCTTTGCCTCTTTGGGAGGTTCAACAGTTCGTACTCGTGTGAACCTTGCACTTGGCTCTTCGCCTCTTCGGAAGGTCCAACAATGATGATACTACAGTACAATATGCTTCTGGCAATCTGACACCGATTGAACTGATACACGTCCACCGCGAGGGCGAGGGCGAGGGAGAGGGCGCTGTAGTCAAAACCCTCTCCTCGTCCTGCGAACCACCGCGCGCGTGGGCGAGGGAGAGGCATAGTAAGCAAGCTTCTCCTCGTTCGGCGAGTTGACGGGACACATCAAAGCAGTACTAGTACTAGTAGTAGTAGTCCATACTGCGTCCTTTCCGATTAATATGGCTTAATTTGAAATGAGAAAAATACACTGGCGGTCAACGTATGTAACAATACGCTCTTTACGGTCACTACATATAGTTTTGCGGTGATTATACGATCACTAGCTCATCATAGAGCACCGTATTACACCCTACTAACCGGCCACATAGTCGACGTGGCACTTTGTTGACTGGTTAAATTGTCACCTGGTTTCTGGGTCCCACCTGTCAGTTGGCAGAGCAAAGAAATCAGTTAAATAAAACTTTACGCAGGCGCGACACGAGTCCAACCCTTGCGCGCGAACCGCCCTGGCTATGTATGTGAGTGCATGCACGTGTCCTCCCTCGGTCTTCCAACAAAGAGTGTACATCGGCTATAAAACAAAGAGTGTAGTACATGATGTACATCTACACTTCCAATGCATTTAGCCTTTAATCTAAATCGATATTGATTGACTAATGCACCAACTTGTGTTGTAGGTATAGGCTACATGTCTATCCTTAATTACAGCATGCAACGGCCTTCATTTAATCTTCTTATCTCAATGGTCGCATGCACACATAAGTCTGCTACTTTTGGGCGTTAATTATGCCCTGGTCAATGTGTAAATCTCTAAATGTACAGTCTTTCACGGACGTAGGGAGTAGGTTGAGCACTTGAGCGTGGGCATGTGTGTTGCGTCGTGTGCTGTGTGCCGCATGGGTGCGTGAGTGTTGCGTGCGTCCATGTGTACGTGTGAGTGTTGCATGTTGCATGCATGCATGCATGGGGCTTACTCCCTCCCATTGACATGTTCATATTTCAAGCTTCCTCTGTTCCCTCCATATGGTGATACTCCCTCTGTTCCCAAATAGTATGGAGTAAAAGCCTCCCTCTGTTCCCAAATACGGAGTATTTGTCTTTCTACAGATTTCAACAAGTGACTAGGTACGGAGCAAAATGAGTGAAGTGAGCGTAGAGGCATAGGGATACTGTAGAAAGGAAGTCCTCGCGATCCATTATTGCCCATCTCGGTCAGAGAGAACTATTCAACTAGTCTTCGCAGTGAAGTGACAATACACGCTGCAGCAGATGGGACACGTAATTAATAAGCTGAACCAGCGTGTTGGTGTTACTAAATCAGCCTTACCCAGTACTGCCATCATGTTTGCCAGTAGAGCACGCTTCCGCAAATACGCCTACGCACCTCTGTCCTCCATTAACTGACATATGGGCCCTGTTGTGGTAGACCCACATGTCATCAGTGTAACTATTTACACTCCGAAGGACGGTATATCCTGGTAGTAGTACTAGTAGAATTGAGATTGAATGCACTTTCTTCCCCGTCTTCCACTCTTCTTCCTCCTCTCTTCTTCTTCCTCCTCTCTTCCCCATCGTCAGCCGCACACCATTTACCCCCGCTCACTGCTCGCCCGCCCGCGCCATCTTCCTTGGTAGCTCGCGCGTACCATACCCCCCCGCTCACTGCTCGGCCACACGAGGAGAAGCTTCTTCGCTTGCCCGCCCGAATCCACTTCCCCGCTGGCTCGCAGGCACCGAAAACCCCAATGGCAGAACCGACTGACACGCAGAGCCGCGATTGGATCTTGGAGCAGATCTGTAGTCGTATGGACCTACTTAGCACCGTCCGTCTGGCCGCATGCTCGGTGTCTTTGTACCATCTACTCGTCTGCAACCGGCCGGCTCTTTTCAAGACACCCTGCTTGCTGATGCCCGATCCTCGCAGGTGGCCCAGACACCGACTTGACGATCGTACGGAGGTTGCCGTGGTTCCCCTCGACATGCTACCACTACCCGTCCACCTGTCCTTCATGCGCGGCCACTACTGGGCAGGCATGAAGGCCAACTGGATCGTCCTCATCCACCACACCGGTTGTCCGTGGCGTCTCGTGGATATCTACACCCAGTGAGAGATCACCCTTCCATCGTTGGATACCGCCGCCATCGAGCCTCGCGGCCCGCCGGACACTCCTGCCTACTACGCACGAGACGCGTCAAGCTTTTGGCTCGACCTCTGTTTGCAGAAAGTTGTAATCTGCGAAGTGCCCACACCATCAGAAGACTACATGGATTACAAGCTCATTGCCTTGTTCAACATGGGATTAGTCTATCTGGAATCCGGTCGCCATACATGGTTATGGCTCATCATCAATCCTGTTGAGGCAACATTTGTCTGATGCTATAGTGCACGATGGCATCGTTTACGCGGTCGACGCACAGATTGGCTGCCTATACTGGTGGAATCTATCGTCGTGTAATTGTTCTATCTCATCTCATCTTTACCTTATGAATATGACTGCCTGTTCATTTGTTACAAATTTAGAATGCATAGCATGTCTATAACCACATCATTGCTATATGTTCCTCTCATTTCCTAGATTTTTATGACCACACATGTTATTGTTAGAGTTGATATGAGAACAATTGGCATCTAATGATTGTTAGAATACATATTATGAGCATAACATCATGATTGCTATGTGTTACTCTCGTTTACAAGATTTTTATAACAACGCATGTTATTGCTTAGAGTTGATATGAGAACAGTAGTAGTAAGTGCTATGGTAGAATATGAGTAGGCGCTGTCATAGTTGTTTTCCTCTCATTGTTACATGATGTTTGAACCATGACATATTGCTAGAATATGAAAGCTATTGGCTTATTTTTTTAACTTGGGATATGATTATGACCACGGCATTGCAATTCTCTGTCTATGATATGTATCACTGTTATAATAACCTTAATTCCACACATACTCTGAACATGATTGTTTATTTTTGTCCTTTTGGTCTCCAGTTTGAATTGTTGGAGCAGACGCAAATGCGCTGGCCTTCATGATTCCAGGACCAGGAATCATACCAGCCGATGGGTGGTGGTTTATCGCTCGTTCAGCTGACGGCGGTCATTTGATGCTCATTCGCACATACCAAATTGACCAAACCATTACATCAAACCACATGCAGTACAATGCGTGGGGCGTTCGTGACATTGATGGCCATGGCTGCTTCGTGTTCGAGAAAGATCCCAGCTCCGTTGGGCCAGGCGTATTCAACTGGAGGCGGGTTTACAGCCTCGGCAACCACTCCTGGTTCCTCGGGCTCAATTATCCGATCATCCAACCAATCATCGATCATATCACCGGCGATGATTACTGTGCTATGCAACTTCCATTCGCGAGGGGGAGCTGTGTTTACACATCATACCATGGGTTTCATGAATCACCATATCCAGAGATTCGTCGACACAGCTTGTTGCCAGATAATCTTTAGTGTGTGAAAGGCATCAAGCTTCCATGCGATGGATGGCTTTTGCAAACCCGACATGCGGCGATGTGGTTCATGCCAACAGCAAATATGCACAACTTGATTCATGCTGATATCTAGACTGAGCCATGTATTCTGCTGCTGTAGCACGACCCTCTTTTGTTGGATATTATGTACTGTTGTTAGTTTGAAGCACTCCTCTGGTTTGAAGGATAGATACCTTCCTGGGATCAAGTGCATCCTAACTCACCTGCGTAGGATGTACTGATAATGATGATGGAGATGTTGTGCAGAAGCCATATTATATATATATATATCAGTTAGGCTTCAAGTGCATACTTGTTAGTTAAACCTATGTATAAATTGTGACACTAAATACGACTAGTAAGTAGTACAGTAGCAGTACTAGTATACGTCGGTCAAATTATTCATCATGTCCACACATTGAATTGACGTGCAACACGCTGCGCGTGAGGTGACACAAGAATCCCGGCGGCGTGTTCGGGTATTCTGGACTTCAGATTTGTAGTATCACTTATCTGTCAAATCTTTCATCATTCACTTAAAACAGTCGATTGATCATACATTGAGTACCATATAACTGGAATTACTGATGCAAGTCGAAGAAGGATTGGCCGGTGCTGCCGGCTGGCGTCAAGTTCGATCCCACGGATCAGGAGCTGATCGAGCACCTTGAGGCCAAAGTGAGTGCTGACAGCGCGAGATTTCAGTCTCTCATCGATTTGTTCATACCAACCATCGACAGCGAGCACGACATATGCTACAGCCAACCTGAGAAACTTCCAGGTAAGACACCGATCGGCCGTCTACTTGCACAAACATATTCCTTTGTTTATAGCTCTATTTTTCTTTTTAGACGCAGACCTGGTGAAGCAATTACAATTTGACAGTTAATAAAAAGTGAAACAAGTGACGGCAACATGCCAAAGATGTTATGAAAATGCCAACTAGGTACACTAAAACCTGTATTCCACAATACTGCAGGTATCACACTGAGTGGCCTAAGGAAGCATTTCTTCCAGCGCAATTCCAGGGCGTCCAAAAGGGGCACGTGGACGCGTCGCAAGATACAGTCGGAGTGCGGCATGCACGCGATGTGGCACAAGACAAGCAATACCTTGCCGGTGATGGTCAACGGCCGGCAAGACGGGCAGCAAAAAAGGTTCTGGTGCTGCACACCAACAAGAACTTCGACCAGCAGAGGACCAACTGTGTGATGCACCAGTACCACCTCAGGGACCTGGAGCAAGAGAAGGAGCGGGAGCTGGTCCTCTGCAAGATTTTCTACCAGACGAACACTAGGGCCGGGAGTAAAAAGATTATAAGTTAGTTTGGTATTGGTAGTTGTACTACCTTGTCGTCCGCAAGTTGGTATTGTTGTTAACGATCTTTTGGTATGAACTTGCATTTGCTTCCAACCATCATGCCGAGGGTCGACGTGGATATAAAGTTGAATCATTTGTTTCGAAACGAATTTTCAGGCACCTGATTTTTATTTGATGGGTAGCATAAGCACCCGCCGTTCGAATTCCCAGTTCTCCAATTTTTTCGAAACAAGTGCATGCACTTATTATCACGATAAAAAAACAATATCCGTGCTGCATCCCAGTTATCAGTCTGTACTTGCTGAATTCTCTCGTTTATTGAGCACGTATATTGTTTTTCAGGTCGAGCAAGTTTCAACTGGGCTGTAGACTGCCCAGGGTTGGGTTTGTTTTTAACAGGCCCAGCCCATGACGACAACGGGGCACAAAGATCCAGCAGGTATCTACTGGCCTCTGGCCCGCCAGCGTTAGTTATATTTTGTCTTACAACATCCGCACGCAGTTTTTTTACTGAATCAAACACACAGCCCAGTTCTATTTTCCTCTTGAAACGCATGTCCTACATCCGTTTTCTAATCTCTACCTATAGTTTTACTAGTTCATATACACGTATCATTATATTGAAAACACATAAAGTTCCCTTTTCATATTTACATCCTTATTTTTTTTGTTTTTCCCACCCAGCGCTGATTTTTTTACCACTGCTTTTCCCTTAAACCAACTCAATTGTCCCACGTCTTATTTGCTTACAAAAACAAAACGATTTTTTTGGCAAATCAATAAGTTCTTAAAAAATGTTTATCATTTCGGGATTACAACAGTTCGGACTCCACCGAAATATGCAAAATAAGGTTGAAATTTTTGACCGTAGTCCTGGGCAGAAAATGGGCTGTAATAAATTACTTAAGAATTAGCAAATGGGCTGCAAATTATAAAAAATAGCAAATGGGCTTTATGTTGTCTGCCACAGATTTGGAGGCTGACTTGTGGGCCTACTAAGTGCATGCGTACACAAGGTTTCTCAAAAAAGAAACTTAGTCAACAATCGACAATCGTGCTTCTTCAGTCTCTGATCTTCCTGTCCCAGCCGCCCAAACCAGCGCCGTCGGAACCGCCTGCTCCCGCCTCCCGTGGCCGGCAGTGCTGCCAGGCAGGCCTCACGGCCCCATCATACTCACATCCCTGGCCTGTCTATCCCTCTACTCACCCACACCTCCTGGTATTTTCCGGCGACGGCAGCCGAACCAGTCAACCCTCGTACTCTCCACCACGTGGGCAGCCACTGCCGTGTCTTCCCCGGCTCCGTGTCGTTCCCTTCGTAGGCCTCGCCGTCATCCACCGCCCTGGTGCTCTCGGTGCGGCGTGGTCAACGATGTCCATCCAACGGCCGTAGTGCTTCTTCAACCTCTGGTCTTCTTGCCCCAGCCGCCCAAAGCAACGCCTGTTGTGCCGCATGCTCCTGCCTCCCGTGGCCGGATGTGCTGCCGCGGAGGCCTCACCGTCCCCATACTACTCCCACCGCTGGCCAGGCCATCGCTCCACTCACCCACTCCCCCTGTTATTCTGCGGCGACGGTAGCCTCACACCGCAGCCGAACCAGTGAACCCTCGTACTCCTCTCCGCATGGGCATCCACTGCCGCGTCTTCCCCGGCTCCGCGTCGTCCCCTTCCTAGGCCTCGCCGTCATCCACCGCCGTGGTGCTCTCAGCGCGGCGTGGTCAATGTGGTCAATGACCGACTTCCATCGGAAGAGTACTGTACGTGGAGAGGCTGACAGCTGGGTCCACGGCAGCCGCAAGGAAGTGCCTCCTTATTACGCGCAAAATAATTATTCCTCCACCTGACAGCAGGGACCCACCGGACGGGCCACCAGTATTTCACGGAAAAAATGTTTCCCCCCGGACTGCTGGGACCCACCGGACGAGCCACCGTATTTCGCGAAAAAAACGTTTGCCCCTGACTTCTGGGACCCACCGGACGGACCACCGTATTTCGCAAAAAAAACGTTCCCCCCGCTGTCAGCTCGGACCCACCGGAAGTGCCTCCTTATTACGCACAGAAAAATGAATACTCCCCCTGCTAGCTGGGACCCACCATGGTGGGAGGCTGCCTTGTGGGCCTACTAAGTTGACGGGGAAGGAGGGCTTTGTCAACTTAGTCAATATGAACGATTCTAGCTCCAGTGACCGTACGATGTCCATCCAACGGCCGTAGTGCTTCTTCAACCTCTGGTCTTCTTGCTCCAGCCGCCCAAAGCAGTGCCGGTCGTGCCGCATGCTCCTGCCTCCCGTGGCCGGCTATGCTGCCACGGAGGCCTCACCGCCCCCTACTATTCCCACCGCTGGCCAGGCCCTGCGGCGACGGCAGCCTCACACCGCAGCCGAACCAGTGAACCCTCGTACTCCTCTCCGCGCGGGCTTCCACTGCCGCGTCTTCCCCGGCTCCGCGTCATCCCCTTCCTAGGCCTCGCCGTCGTCCACCGCCGTGGTGCTCTCCGCACGGCGTGGTCAACGTGGTCAAGGAACGACTTCCGTCGGAAGAGTACTGTACGTGGAGAGGCTGACAGCTGGGTCCACGGCCACAGCCCAGTTTTTTTGTGATTTGCCAAGTAAGTCGCTTTGTTAGGCCTATTGGGCTGCAAATCTTTCAAGACGAGGAGAGCTTTCATTCGGCTAGCCGAGAAAATGGACCATCAGTAATGAGAAATGGGCTGTACATTTTTAAAACACATCAAACTGGCAATTAGTTTCAAATATCTTTTTTTCATTTCGAGATTTTAAATTACATTAACTTTTATGCGTGGAGAATTTGTTGGATTTTATATTGATATACATTTATTTTTAAAATCAGTTTGAATGTGAGTCAAAATTTCAGGATTAAAAACAGTTCGGACCGCACCGAAATATGCAAAATTTCGTATAATTTTTTAACCGTGGCCACAATATGGGCTGTAATGCTAACAAAAAGAATATGGGCTCTAAAAAAACTTAATAATTAGCAAATGGGCTGTAAATTATTAGAAATAATGGCAGATGGGCTGTATGGTGTTTTCCACAGATTTGAGGCTTTCCTAAAAAAAGGTTGACGCACAAGCAGTGACTGTTGGATGGCCATCCAACGGCCGTCGTGCTTCTTCAATCTCTGCTCTTCCTGCTCCAGCCGCTCAAACAAGCGCCGGCGGGACTGCCTGCTCCCTCCTCCCCGCGGCCGGCTCTGCTGCCGTGCAGGCCTCACCGCCCCACCGTACTCCCATCGCTGGCCTAGCCATCCCTCTACTCACCCACACCTGCTGTTATTCTCCGGCGACGGCAGACGAACCAGTAAACCCTCGTACAGTCGTACTCCCCTCCGCGTGGGAAACAACTGCCGAGTCTTCCCTGCCTCCGTGTCGTTCCCTTCCCAGGCCTCGCCGTCGTCCACCGCCCTGGTGCTCTCGGCGCGGCCTGGTCAACGTGGTCAACGACCGACATGCATCTGAAGTGGACTGTACGTGGAGAGGCCGACAGCTGGGTCCACGGCCGCACGCAAGGAAATGCCTCCTTATTACGCGCAAAATAATGATTCCTCCACCTGACATCAGGGACCCACCGAAAGGGCCTCTGTATTTCGCGAAAAAAACGTTTCCGCCGCTGACAGCTCGGACCCACCAGCTATATCTTCGCACGCAAGGAAGTGCCTCCTTATTACGCACAAAAAAAATGAATACTCCCCCTGTTAGCTAGGACCCAGTATAGTGGCAGGCTGACTTGTGGGCCTACTAAGTTGACGGGGACGGAGGGCTTTGTCAACTTAGTCAATATGCACGATTCTAGCTCCAGTGACCGTACGATGTCCATCCAACGGCCGTAGTGCTTCTTCAACCTCTGGTCTTCTTGCTCCAGCCGCCCAAACCAGCGCCGATCGTGCCTCGTGCTCCTGCCTCCCGTGGCCGGCTGCGATGCGGCAGAGGCCTCACCGCCCCCTACTACTCCCACCACTGGCCAGGCCCTCCCTCTACTCACCCACACCCCCTGTTATTCTACGGCGACGGCAGCCTCACACCGCAGTGAACCAGTGAACCCTCGTACTCCTCTATGCGTGGGCATCCACTGCCGCATCTTCCCCGGCTCCGCGTCGTCCCCTTCCTAGGCCTCGCCGTCATCCACCGCCCTGGTGCTCTCGGTGCGGCGTGGTCAACGTGGTCAAGGAACGGCTTCCATCGGACGTGGACTGTACGTGGAGAGGCTGACAGCTGGGTCCACGGCCGCAGCAAGGAAGTGCCTCCTTATTACGTGCAAAATAATTATTCCTCCACCTGACAGCGGCGACCCACCGGACGGGCCACCGTATTTCGCGAAAAAAAACGTTTCCCCCTGACTGCTCGGCCCGCCAGCTACACCTTCGCACGCAAGGAAGTGCGTCCGGGCAAAAACAAAACAAAACGATTCGCCCCCCTGACTGCTGGGACTCACCAGCTACATCTTCGCACGCAAGGAAGTGCCTGACAGTCGGGACCCACCTGGTCGAAGCGTACGTAGCGTTGTCATTCTGGTCGCGAACATGTACCTACATATATACTGGTGGATGTGTACATACGGGCGGGGTCTCGAACGCCTACTCGCGCATACGTACGGCCAGGGCTCGTGTACATGGCTGGGTCGGAACGGAGAAACAGCATCGTCGTCGTGTTCATGGGGAGGCAACGGAATGCGTCGTGTTCATGGGGAGGCAACGGAATGCGTCGTGTTCATCGGGAGGCAACGGAACGCGTGGGAGCCAACCGACTGGGTCAGAACGGAATGCGTGGTCATGTTCATCGGGAGGGCTTGGACGGAACAGGCGATGGAAACGAGGCCTGGCGTACCGCAGAACGGAGGAAACGGACCTCCTACGGTCGAAACGGGGGTCCTGTTGATCGGGAGGGGTGTGGCATACCGCAAAACGGACGAAACGGACCTCTACGGTCGAAACGGGGGTCCTGTTGATCGGGAGGGGTGTGGCGTAACGCAAAACGGACGAAACGGACCTCCTACGGTCGAAACGGGGGTCCTGTTCATCGGGAGGGGTGTGGCGTACCGCAAAACGGGACTCCACGGGATACTGTTCATCTCCACCGTCAACCTCCTCCAGCCTCCACGGGCTACCGTCGACCTCCTCCAGCCTCCACGGGCTCCTGTTCATCCAGCCTCCACCGCGCGCTACTCCACCGGCTACTGTTCAACCACCCCTCCACGGGCACCCCTCCACCGTCTACTGTTCATCCAGCCCTCCACA
>NC_057802.1:43075205-43209121 GCF_018294505.1 Triticum aestivum
GCTTCAGTTAGCAGCAGTAGCGAAGGAATCGCTCGATCGGGTTCAGTTAACAGCCATCGATCGATCGCTCGGGTTCAGTAACGCGTAGCCTGCAGTGCAATCGCTCGGGTTCAGTTAGAGCCCAACGCCTCGCTCGGGTTCAGTTAGAGCCAACGCCTCGCACACGCGCGCGTACGTGTACGAGAGAAACGTGCATCGCTCGGCCCTCGACCTCCCACCTTAATCGGGAACTCCTCGAAATTTTCCTCGCCCTCGCTTTTACCACGGTTTTTTCCGTCATGGACGGCGCAAAGAATGTCATGCAGCTGCGTCTCCGGCCCGCCCAGGACGAAAAGCCCATTTTCTGTCATGATTTTTCGTCATAGAAGTAGGAGCCCACCACATCTATGATGATACCGGGTTTTGTCACAATTATCGTCATAGAAGTAGGAGCCCGCCACTAGCTAGATACTAATTGGTCTCTTCTGCTGCTTATTAGAGATGGGGGAGGCCGTCACCGCTGTCTCCGCTCTGCCACACTGAAGTACGAGTTGGATGCTTTCGAGTTCTTCAGTATCATACTTGGGACTTCCTCCAAGAGGCAGGTATATAGAAGGAGAGATCTCCCCTTCACCCATCTCATTATGATTACTCTGTTGTTTGCTACATCACTCCTTGTCCCAAACTGCAGAGGCTGCCTGACACTTATATGAACATGCTGGGTGAAGATCCGCCAAATAATGTGAAGCTGCGACAGGCCGGCAGCGGGTTTCGCAGGCTGTGGGACGTGGAGTTGGTGATCAAGGAGGGCCACATGTACCTGTGTCATGGCTGGGAGAAGTTCTACCATGCCTACGACCTGCGGCTGGGGTACTTTCTTCTCTTCAGGCACGACGACGACGCCAACATGCTCATCGTGAAGGTGTTCAACGCGACTATGTGTCGTATGCGCTACGCTGACGACGATGATGTCGGTACGTTCTGCCTCTTCTTATTCCTCTACATTTGGCTTTGTCTTGCATTGATTGTTAACGGTCATTAATTGTTGCATTTGGACAGGCAATGGGAGCAGCAGCAGCGACACTGGCTACAGCCAAAGCAGTAGCGATTCTGGCTGTAGCAAAAGCAACATCGATTCTGGCTGTAGCAAAAGCAGTAGCGATTCGGGCTGCAGCAAAGACAGCAAGGAGGATGATCCGGACTGGAGTGGGGAAGAAGAGGAGCAGAGTGGGCATCAGGCTGAGGATGACCTCCTAGCGATGGTGGTGGCCGACCAAGGGCAGGAGATGGTGGTGGCGCACCATGGGCAAGAGATGGTGGTGGCTGAGGATGACCTAGCGATGGTGGTGGCGCCGGCGATCCCACAGCTGGGCAACATGACCACGCCAATTGTGGTAGAAGACTACATCCCACTGCCTCCACCGCCTCCACCGCCTCGCCGCTCTTGGCGCATCAGGCTGAGGAAGGAGAAGGAGAAGAACAATGAGAACTGAACTATGTAAGGTATGTCAGATCTCCAAAATGATCTATATATAGTTTGCTCTAATATGCTTAGTTACCTATGTTAGCTCTAATATGCTTAGTTACATATGTTAGCTCTAATATGCTAAGTTATCTCTACTATGCTTAGTTTCCTATAGGTTAGCTCCAAAATTACTTATGTTAGCACAAAATGACCAAGTTTACATAATAAGCTTATAGTCTTCTTCTTCTTCTTCCTCCAAAATGACATAAGTTAGCTATAAGTTAGCTCTAATATGCTTAGTTCACTCAAAGATGGCATAATTAGCTAGGTTGGCTCCATTTTACCTGAGTTGGCTCTAATATGCTAAGTTATCTCTAATATGCTTAGTTTCCTATAGGTTAACTCCAAAATTACTTATGTTAGCACAAAATGACCAAGTTTATATAATAAGCTTAATTATAGTCTTCTTCTTCTTCTTATTATTATTATTATTATTATTATTCTAGTCTTCTTCTAGTATTCTTCTAGTCTTCTTCTTCTTCTTCTTCTTCATTTTCTTCTAGGTTAGCTCCATTTTACTTAAGTATGCTTATTTCTTATAGTCTTCTTCTTCTTCATTTTCTTCTTCTTTTTCTAACATCTTGTTTATCATTTTGCAGATTTGATTTAATTCACGGAAGCTTGCATGGATGGAGTGCTTCTTTTCCATTTGTGCTTTTATTTTGTATCAATGAACTTGCATGGTTGGAACTTGTTATATGGATGGATGGACAACGGTGTAGGATGAATAATGTGAAACTTTTGTAATATGTAAGGATGGAACTATATATGTGTTGGTTATGTATGTATATATGATGAAACTTGTGTGTTGGATATGCTTGTTGTGTATATATGTGAATTGCTGTGTATATCTATGAATTGCTGTCAAATTAAATGAATTAAATTAAAAACAGGGCTGTACAGGCTCTTTGCCGTCTGCCACCGACGGCAACGGGCTCTTTGTCGTCCGCCGCGGACGGCAAATAAGCCACGTGGCAACCACCTGTGCTTCCTGGCAGCTGACCCATTTGGTCAGTTTGCCTACAGTGGCAGACGGCAAAGGCTTGAAGCTCTTTGCCATCAGCGGCGGACGGCAAAGGCTGCCGTTAGACGCCTAACGGACTAACAGCGAATATATTGTCGTCGGCTTTCTTTGCCGTCCGCCGCTGATGGCAAAGGCCCCTTTGCCGTCCGCTTCAGAAAGCAGACGGCAAAGAAGCTCTTTACCGTAGCCTACTTTGCTGGAGCCTTTTGCCGTCCGCCACCCTTGCCTTTGCCGTCCGCCGTGGCAGACGGCAAAGTAGCAGATTCCTGTAGTGGGCCTATATTGCAGGATGGCAGGCACACGATCATCACCGACAATGCTTTTTATAAGAGTAGGGATAAAAAATAGAGTTGGTGATGATGGTGGGCCTGCCATCCTGCAATGTAGGTCGTCCGATTTATATCTGGCGGATAGGAAGGAAAATATGGCAATTTACCCGCACTCTTCACCACATTTGCAGATAAGGCCTTCCCTCGTTCATCCTTTTCTCCCACAAGATCTTGATGTTCCGTGCAACGCACGGGCATCTTGCTAGTAAGAGTAGAAATTAGACATATACCACTTCTCGAATCTTGAAACCAACAACATTCCTCCCTTATCTCATCAAAACCGCCAAAGGAATATATTTTGAGTGAAACATAACATATTTTTAGTGATATACGTATTTCAAAACTAGACTTTTTTCTATCAAATCGGTGAATATGTATTAATCTACTTTGATCGTGTGGCAACGCATTGGCACATTGCTAGTAGTTATTATAATTTTTTGGACACCAGACAAACGTGGAGTACATATACGAAGAGAAGAGGCGCACGCACGCAGTCGGCCTCTCGCTGTCTCGCACACATGAGTGTTACGTAAAGGCGACGTTAACAAATAAACCCTAAAACCCTAGGTGCACGATTGCTGCATTCGCGGGTACCGGGTACGTGGTGGAGCACCTTTGTAGGAATAGTCAGCTCGCGTGATAATTTGATCCGTAGGAGTTGATGGTCGGGACCACAGGTGAACGACTTGGAGCGCGGTGGCTCGCCAGTTGCCACAGATCGAGTAGCCACGTTTAAAATATCTTTTTTTAGCGGGGTTAAGAGTTCCGATTTTCAATGGCGCGTTATAAGTAGTAAGTAGTTTTTAGAACGATTGGTATGGACCGAAAATGGAATTCATAGTACTACGTACCTCCTTGGCGTATGGTTGTATGTTTTTTTTTTGCGATGGAGGTTGTATGGGTTTATGTTGCGAGATGTTGAACCTGGTAGTTCTAGGGCAAACACTATGGTTTAGATTTAGATGCTGGTTTTCAGTAATGAAAATCGGAAGGGGAAACCCTTCTTTGATTAAAAAAACTACTACCTCCATTCTGGTTTACTAGTCCCCATCGTACTTTGGGTCAAAGTTTGTCCACGAATTTTACTTGTAAAATGTGAATGGAAAACGAGATTTTGTTATACCCAAACAAAAAAGGAATGGAGGGAGTGATTGCTCTGACACGGACGCGGCCTCTCATAGCGCAGGCATTGAACCGGCGCGCCGGCCAAGAGGGCCGCACTCGCTGCAGGCCCGGCTGAGCACGCCTCCTCGCCGCGTGCAACCAGCTTAAGACTGCCCGCCTGCCTTCATTGAATCTGCGTGTGTGCCAGCAACACGTCCTTCCGCGAGCCGGCAGGCATTTTAGAACACAAAAAATGACTAAAATATAATTAATTTACGCATGGTCTTGACTTGTTGTGCTCGCACTGGTAGCGGGAACTAGTAGAGGATTTTCTTTATTTATAAGTCTCCTCACATTTTTTGGCTTTAAAGTGAATCATGGTTGTGGACATTATGTATGAATGTGCAGATATCTGTGAACATGAGTTTGATGTGGAAGTTGAACTTGGAATGTCGGGCTTGCGCGTGAACTATACCATGTCCAATGCTTCGTGTGTTATTGTTTGGAAAGTAATTGTTGTTATTACATGACCCAAAAAAAACATTTTGTGCCACATCAGTAGATGCACGGACATCACAACAGGCATGCTGACTGGATAAACATTTGAACCTAGCTATTATGAAGGAAATTTTGTATTGACAACAGTTTTAGATAGCAGGAGACGCCTAGCCTGCTCTGCCTCTGCTAGCTTATTTCTGGCTTCTTCCATCTCTTCTTTGGCTTGGGTTAAGAAAGCATCTGATTGCTCTTTTCGCTTCTTTAGGAACTCAGCTACATTCTCAAGGGCTGCTGCACGCTTTCTTTCAGCCTTTACTAATGCCACGAGGACACAAATAGCTGACGACTCCACCTGGCTTGTGTGTAATCCAGCATCATCTGGGAATTTGCACCTTGTGTCTAATCCAGCATCATTAGGGAACTGGCACCTTGCGTGTAATCCAGCCTCATTTTGGAAACATGATCTCGAGGTTGACCATACTTCCCTCCTCGCAGGAACTGCATCCTGACATGAAGTTACTTCTTTTTTAGATCAATACTCAGAGCAACCTAGATCCATTTAGTAGAAGCCAGATAAACAGAACTCGGAGAAGTGAATTCAAAAGGAAAAAAAATAAAAACAGACTACAAGGTGAGAACACCCACTTCCTACATCAAGCTAAAAACGAAAGCATTAGGACGATTAAGACTCTTCTTATTACACATCGAAGAACACCACGCTTAAGAGAAACAGAAACTACAACATATACACATCGAAGAACACGAGGCTACACGAAAGTAATTGAAAGGGTGTTACTTACCAAAGCTCGTTTTACAGGTTCGGTGCAGCTCCTCTTTAACTTGCCACGCTCCTTGAAGATGTCCCGAATATCCCGTGTTTGGTCTTCATTGCTCCTCTGCATGTTCGCACTCGTGGTTTTAAAATCTCAACATGGCAAGAAAAATATACTACTAGTAATACTCGCGCATCTTGTGGGCAACATTAAAGCACTCGTCTGCCATGTTAGAGCATCTCCAACAGAATCGCAATGCGCGGCGCTTTAAAAAAGCATTTACAGTGCTGAGATCGAGAAGTTGATACTAGAGAGTAGAGGATAGTTCTCAGCATAGATAGATAAAAAAAGATAATTCAACTACTCCTCGTTGTCCGACTCCTCCTCGGTGATGTCCTCCTCCGACGTCTGACTGTAGGCGTGAAGATACTGATCGTCGTTGGATTCCCAGGGCGACGCTGCTCCTAGCCTCATGTTGAATTGAGTGTCCGCTTTTCGCCTACGCTTGTCCTCGCGATAGGCGGCTCACTCCGCCCTCCTCTTATCCCTCTCCGCCCTCCTTTGCGCGTAGAACTCGCGCTCTTTGATGATGTCCTGCGGGAAGTGTTGGCGCTACAGTGCCATGGCTTCCTCGTCCATCTCGGCGACGCCGAGACGGTGCTCCCGCCTCCGGTTGTCGCGACGATCCTCGTCGGTGCTAAGCCGCGGCAGAGGCGCGAGCTCCTGCGCCCGCTCCCGCGTCGGCACGTTGGGGAAGTTCAATGTTCTATGAGGCCACTGGAGGCGCCACACCGCCGCGTCGTACGCGTGGGCGGCCTCGTTGGCGGTGTCGAAATTGCCGAGGCCGAGGCGCATCCCGCGGAACCGGATCTCGGCGGAGAAGCCGCCGGAGGGGCGCGCGCGGACGCCGCGGTATCCCCAAGTTTCCCGGCGACGCGGCGGCATGGTGGCGCGGCGGCGGCGAGGTGAAAAAGAGCGGGGAGAGAGCGGTGGCGAGGCACAGAGCGGGGAGAGAGCGGTGGCAAGGCACAGAGCGGTGGGAGGGCGTTGGATTTTATAAAGCGCGCCGGACGCCGCGCGCCAAAACTAGCGCACGCCCGGCCACTTTTTCCCGCGCGCGCGATCCTTTCCCAACGTCTCTGCTATCTCTACTCTCTTCTCTACTGTTATATTTATTTTATATTTAATATTTAATATTTATCTCTACTTCCTTTACTGTCTACTTTTTTTCTATACTTTTTTTCTTGCAATATAGGCCGTCCGATTTATATCTGACAGATAGGAAGGAAACAAATGGGAATTTTGCAAAAAGATACCCATACCCCTCTCCAGATTTGTGAATAAGGCCTTCCCTCATTCATCCTTTTCTCCCACAAGATAAACTACTCATACAAATGCATCTTGATGCGTGCAACGCATGGGCATCTTGCTAGTTTTAAAAACCTTTCCATCATTTGCCACACTACTGGTTGCAGATGAAAAACCTACCCAAGCACAGCGCGATACAGGAGCGACGCACAATTACAAGCTGATATTCTGTTGGACAATGGAGGCTATAACCAATTACTTTTACGGGAACAATAGCACCCAGGAAATTTGAAGGGTAGGTATGAAAAAAATTGGAACTGCACATGTACTGCTAAGTGATTCAATACACACATTACCAATCGAGGAGGAGAACGATGGTCACGGCGGCCTTTGTGAGTCAAGGTCGACAATGGGAGTCAGTTCATTATCCACGATAGTGGTACTTCTGCGCTTGGCGTCGGCTTCCGGGAAGCAGATCCGAGACCGTGGAAGACGATGCCAGGGAAGAGGCTCCGTGTACGACGACGACGGTGGACCGGCTCCAGTGCGGCGTACGAGGTCATCGATGAGGCAGATGCACTGCGGTGGACGAGTGCGCCGATGTAAAGGGGAGGAGCACGAAGCCTGCGGTGCCGTGGAGAAGTCTATTTTGCGATGGGGATAGAAAATGGGGAGTATTCAGGTGTACTACTCTGGGTGCCGGGGTGGGGTTGGCTGGGTAGGGTGAACCTAAAGTTACGAAAACAGCCCCCTACCAAGCGTCATCTGTAGGTCTATTCTGAAGGCTATGATGGTAACTTCCCACTGCTCGAATCAGGGTCGCGGGAGATTTTCCCGCCGACTTCAAAATTTTGTGACACTGGACTCCCCGTGTGGCGTGTTGAGTGATTCGGCTAAGCAACTAGCGAGTAGTAGTAGTAAACTCTGCATATTAGGTTTGACCGAAGTCAAACTTCCTAAAGTTTGACCAAGTTTATAGAAAAATATAAACATTTACCATAACAAATATGTATGATGTAAAAGTACATTCAATAATGAATCTAATGGTATTTATTTGTTATTGTATATGTTAATATTTTTTGTTATAAGCTTTCTGAGAGTTTACAAAACTTGACTTTGACCAATGCTAATACGCGGACTTAAATAAAAACGGAGGGAGTACACATTTGTTTTCTTAGTTTGTAGTGAACTAATCATTTGTTGAAATTGTGAAATAAATATATTAGGCTATTGACTTCGAATGTAATGGTCTATACAATTCAATAGTTACAATCATTGTCGAATCCCAAGATGTATACAAGGTCTATAGTACTTCACAACATGCTCAAACTCACATAATCCCAGTCAAATGAGAATCTAAATGCATTTCATAGTTATTACTTTGTAGGATGCAACAAAAACAACCATAACTCTACATCAGCCATTATAGAAGCAACATTTTGACATATCCCAATGTGTGAATGAAACGTGCAGAGAGAGCTTTTGAAGATGGAGCGGATAGGGCGGGAAAGATTGTATGTATGTGGACGAGAGAGTAGGAGACAAACCTAAGGAGACAGAGAGAGAGAGATAGAGAGAGAGAAAGAGAGAGGAAGAAGTTAGGTCTGTGAGAAAGATGGATACATGTAATATACATGAGATGCGTGTGCATCTGGATTCTGTATACGTGGAAGGAGAAGAGACAACATGTTTGATGAGAGAGCTGGAAAAACATGGACGAGAGGGGAAGGATCTCGTGGGTTGAGGGATTGACAATTTTGTGTGGGGGAGAGAGGGATTGGTAATTTTGTGCAAGAGAGAGAGAGAGGGTGGGGGGAGGAGTCAGTCAGCCGTCGTCACATCACCCTGCTTCCAAATGACCCCGCATTCTCTAGCGCGGTGTGGTCGCCGTCTTCGATCTGCTCGATGCCCTCTTTGAAGATTGAGGTGTTGTGCATGTTGGGGTGCAAAGAAGCACAAGCGAGAGTGGTCGCCGTATAACCTTGGATGGGGATGAATTGTGTGCTCGGGGGAGTGTGTGTGTGTGTGTGTTGTGCTACGTGTGTCTCTCTGTGTGTGTGTGTGTGTGTGTGTGTGTGTTAGATATTGAGAGAAAACAAACCTAAGGAGAGAAATGGGTATTCACGAAGAGATTGTGCGGGCTTGAGGTGGGCAGGGGCCGGGTGAGGGTGTCAAAATGTGCGCGTTGATGCATGTGTTGCATGCGACCGTGCGAGGGACGGACGAATCGAGAGAGATGGTTGTTGTGTTACGGATGCTCCTCTCTCTGTCTCTCTCTCTCTCCCTCCCTCTCTCTCTCTCACACACACACACACACAAGTAAACTAGAAGACCGTTCTCTCATGTATACACAACGTATCGGCATCTATCTATGTCTCACTCATGCATGATCATTTGCATATTCACACCTCTCTATGTCTGTATCACACGCACACCGTCTCCACATTGCCCTTCCGCCACAACACACATATGGACACATACACATGTTCTCTCTCAGTCACACACACAAAATCAGTATTAAAAAAACTAGGGCGCACCTAAAACGTCCAAATCCAAATAAACACGAACTGGAGCTAAATTCAAATATATGGAAATACTGCAGCGTCAAGAACTTTCACAGGAAAAAAAGTTGAGTAATATTCGAGGATTGTTTTCACACACACAAAAAGGTTCGGTGGATGTCCTTCGAGCGCGACACGGTGACGCACCGTTCGATCGAGCGTGCGGCCGCGGTTCACGCGCTTGCACAGGATTCCGTATCATGGTTGTGGTACTAACTAATAAAAGCGCTGCCTAAGTCTAATGTTTATGTGTACTAGTACGGTTTTCTTTTAAGTTTGACCAACCTTATATATAAAACTAAAGTAAGCTCCCACACGCGCACTCATCAATATGCCGCCGTCGCCGTTGTGCATGCCGGCGCCCGCCTGCTCCGGCCAGCAATTTCTCGCCCATCACCGTCGTGTCGCCGCCATCCCTGTGCCATGAAGCCGAAGGCTCGCCCGCTCACGTCGTCTGAAGTCCCTCCTCGCGATGCCGCCACGCTGCCAAGCACGCGAGCAGCTGGTGGAGCCGCGTCTATGCATGCAGCGTACGAAGAGGAGGACAAGCGCGTGCTCCAGCACGCCGGCGAGGAGGAACTAGCGTGTCATTGTCATCTCCGCCCGCGCGGAGGAGGCGCGCATGGTGGCTGTCACGGCGGAAGCCGGTCGCGCGCGCGTCGAGCCCGCAAACCGGGTGCGGACGCGGAATCTACCTTCGAGACCTTGAATGCCACGTGGATCCTGCAATTTGAAGGAGCAATTTGGGTCAGTCGACTCATGTGAACCGTTTGATGCAACATGGATGGCTAGAAGGGCTTCTTCCACCTCTTCTGCCGTCTTCTTCCTTCGCTCCGTCGAACTTCTTTCACAAATCGACTGACCCAAATTACACTACTAGTACGAACGTATTAAGTACAGTAGGAACACGAAGATACGAGTAGTAGTACCAACTGCAAGAAGAACAGTAGTAAGACATAGTACTAGTACTACTGTACCTACTAAAGAGTTCAAATAACAAGAAAGAACATAAACATAGTTCTGTTGGGGCCTCAGCACAACACACCCTTGAAAATAAACTAAGCAACTAGTCCGCTTGACACTGCAGTAGAACCAGCATGAGCGACGACACTGCCACCTACTCGGAGTCCGAGTCCACGTCCTCGACTTCGTCCTCGTCCCTCTTCCTCTTCCTCTTCGCCGACGCTTCTTTGCTTGAACCGGACACTGGGCTCTGCTTCTTCATCCAACCCTTGTAGATATTTAAACAAAGGTAGGCATCAATTGATGCGTACAGGATGTGATCTTCATTTAATGTCTTCGACTCCCATGCATGATGAAACTCGTGATGAGGTTTCTTCAGTTTAGCGTACGAAGGATCAATCATGGCTGCTGCCAGGGTCAGCATTGAAGGTTGAGAGGAGGACACCAGGCTTGCCTTCTGGAGATCGAAGGGCTGGCCTACAACGAGACCTATCCGACGCAGGACATCCCTGTCGTTCTTAAAGCCTACAGTAATGAATTTCACTCTTTTGTCCTTGAGGAAGTTCTTAAAATCCTGGCACTCAACGTCGGCATGGCATATGTGGTAGACCAAGCAAACGTTATGTACGCAAACCTGGATCACGGCGGGCTTCTTCCTCTCTTCGTCCTTTAGATCCTTCTCTCGTCCCAGGACTGTGGTGTACTCAACATCTAGCCCAGCGACCCACTCATCCATTGAACTGTTGAACATGCGTAGGAAGCGAGCAAGCCATGCTTTCACCGTCTCGGATCCACGTGTGTAGATGACGATGAACTGATCGCCGGTGATGGCTCTAACCTGGTACTCAGCGGCGACCATGGAGATTTGGGAGGCCATGGATTTTGGAGGAGGGTTAGGAGAAGTTGAACTGTTGTACCCCGGAAAAAAACTGGGAGCGAACTAATGTGAAAGGACGGGACGACTGGGAGCGAACTGTTGTAAGGTAGAAGACGGGGACGAGTAGGGCGTGCGAACGGTGTGGGGTTGCTGGCTTGCCCGGTTGATAAACGACTGCAAGCCCCCAAAGAGTTCTCGAGAACTATGCGGGGCCCACTAGATGTCATGTCTACTAGACCCATATCGTAGGCCTAACGGTATAGCTTCTGCCTGTTCGCACGCCATGCCGGCGCGTGGATGTAACTTCAGTTAATTCCGTCAAATGTCGCGCCTCCCACGACCTTCGCCTCCCTCGCGCGGTTGCGCCCTTTGA
The DNA here is from genome assembly GCF_018294505.1 of Triticum aestivum. NCBI lineage: Eukaryota > Viridiplantae > Streptophyta > Magnoliopsida > Poales > Poaceae > Triticum > Triticum aestivum. The sequence continues at coordinate 43,086,520 of NC_057802.1, forward strand.
GACTTCGACCGGCTATAAATGAGCAATTTTTTTGCCTTTTTTTAGACAAGCAATTTTTTTGCCTACTCCGCATGCATGATACTCCCTCTGGTCCTTTTTACTCCCGTCAACCGTTTGCAAAGTGTTTGACCAAATTTATACTTTTTTTGAACACCACCTTATATTAATTAACCAGCCACACTAGTACACTCATTCGATACAATATTCACCACATAGGGCGGTACGTTATTTACAAGAATACCATCTAATCTATTATCAAAGCTATACTTAGCGATTAAGTGTGCCACCTTATTGGCCGAACGGCTAATCTTTGACAATTGAAGATTGTTGATCAACTTCGAGATGCTCAACGCTTTCATCTTCAGGTCACGCATAGCAGACCTGTCATAGTCCCCCGATGCAAGAGACGCTACCACAAAAGCGCAATCAGTCTCTAAAATTACAGGATTATGAAGAGAAATACCTATGTAGAGACCGGCAATGCAAGCCCTAAGCTCTGCTTCCTCCACGCTATACCTAGCCCGGCATGCAAGATGACTTATTATGCACCGTTCCCCATACCTGCAGGAAGCCCGTTTGTCTCCAAATCTTTTCCTCTCCATGTGTGGAAACAATATGCCTGCCAAACTCTCCTTCTCCCTCTGGCGGTCCCACCACTCCACCCCGTGTGAAAAAATCTGTATGCATGACTCTCCTCCCCCCACGCTCGTCCAATCCGTTGTGACCAGCAATATTTCCACCCCTTCGCTCCCCCATAATTTACTCCAACAAATATGCCCATGTAGCTGTTACTTAACTGCAGGTGCATTGGGTCACTGACATATGGGCTCAACAGGGGTCTGGCCCACATGTCAGTGACGCAACTGGACCTGCAGTTAAGTCAGTGCAGCTCAATCCATATCTTACGTAGGTGTGCCATTGCTCGCTATAAATACTGCGCCTCCCACGACATCGTTATCTCCTCCCCCTCACGTTCACGTTCATCGCTATCTCCTACCCCTCCCTCTCACGTCGACCACCATGGCATCGCCCCTCCCAAGCCCTAGGAGCCCCTCGCCGCACCGCGCGGACGGTCACGCGTCGCCGTTCCGTTCCTCGCCGCCACTAGTCGAGGAGGACGCGTCGGTGTTCCCCTCCTCGCCGCCACTAGTCGAGGAGGACGCATCGGCGTTCTGCTCCTCGCCGCCACTAGTCGAGGAGGACGCGTCGGCGTTCCGCTCCTCGCTGCGACGCGTCGAGGTGGACGCGTCGGCGTTCCCAATCTCGCCAGCACGCGCGCCGGAGGACGCGTCGGCTCCCCGCTACGAGGAGAATGCCGCGCCGCCCGCCGAGCCCCCCAGCCTTGAGGATCTTTGGAAAGAAATGGATGTCGCCTTGTGGGAGGCTTTGCCTCCAGCAGAGCGCGCCAAAATAGAGGCGGAGAAGAAGGCCGAGGAAGAGAAGCGCACCGCGGAACAAGCTGTCAGGGAGGTCTATGTCGCATCCGAGAGAGTCAGGCAATTGGCTCTTTGGCAGAACGCTCGTGCGAGGGCCGTGAGGGTGGCGGAGGACGCCCGTGCCGACGCCCTGAGTGCAGTCGGGCCCAAGCGCCTCATCTACGCTTGGCGGTACGTGGACCGGGTGCACGCTTCCAGCGAGGAGGAGTACCCGTTGGCGCCGGATCACCACACCGGTGAGATCGCGCTCGCCCGCCGGCAAGCCGCCAATCAGCACCTCGCGAGTTGCGAGGCTGAGGAAGAGGCGTTGTGTCGGCGCGCTGGGAAACGTCCACGCACCAGGGCACTCGTGGCGCGCCGCAAGCGCTCCTGCGAGCGCCGTGGCTTTTAGGAGGAGTATAATTTTTGTTTCGTAAGGCGATCTCATTAGTTTTGGGACGCAAATGATAAATCCCGAACGTTCAGGAATTTTTAGCGTCCTTAATTAAGTATGTAAAAGGGAAAGTTTGGAAACCTTGTGTATTCGTACGCATTTTGCAAGTACGTGCATATAGCACAAACTTTACTATATACTATTGCACTACACGTCTCTCTCGATATATGCTTGCAGACTGTGCTACTCCCTCCGTCCAGGTCAATAAGTCATCTTTGGTTGTGCACCGTGACCAAGAAGGAGGGAAGACTTATACACCTAGATGGAGGGAGTACTACTATTACTTATGTACGTGCAAATGCACGTTTTAACATTACGATGCGGTTTTTGTAAAAGTAGAAAAACAGCACTAGTCAAGCTTGTGAAACGATTCAATGCAAAACAAATGCAAAAATGCTCGTTTGATTGTTTACTTTTAGCTTCCTTCTCTGTGGTTATTTCTCTGTCGTACTTTGTACGGAGTATCTCACTAGTTGGAAAGGCATGCAAATTCCCAAACCGCTTCCTACACCCTGTATCAAATTTTTTGCCTAACAAGTTGTGTCGTGCAATTGGAATTCCAACTTGAGTACTACTACTAGTAGGAGTACCAGGGGCCAGTTCTTTTAGGCTTCTAGATTAGTAATCCCATAACTACTACCTCCGTCCTAGTTTATTGGTCTCCATTGTAATCTGTGTCAAATTTTGATCATAAATTTAACTAATGAAATGTTAGTGCATGTCACATGCACTAATATTTTATCAGTTAAATCTTTGGTCAAAATTTAGCACAAATTACAATGGTGAGGAATAAACCAGGACGGAGGTACTACTAGTAGTAGTTTAGAAGCCCAAATAAATGAGTGAGGCGCCTTAATGTTACTCTCCACTGTGACTAGTCTTATGCGAAAAGCTGGGGAAGCCGCAAAAAGAACTGGCCCTAGGAGTAGTAGCTAGGGATACTAGGAGTAGTAGCTAGGGATCGAGTGTGCGAGATGAACCAGAGAAAGTAAATGCAGAGAAATGAAATGCAAAAAAGATGGAGGGATGTGATGGTTGCTTGTCCGTTTATTTTACCAGGCCACTTATTACTGGGAGTGGTTGGGTTTTGTGATATGACGGCTTTACTGCCGCGCCACGAGCGGGGCGAGACTCCCGTGCAGCGCCGCCCTCTACACTAGTACTACATCGGTCGTGGTTTATCCCCCATTGAATTTGACTGAAGATTTAACTGACAAAATGTTAGTGCATGTCAACAAAAACAATATCGTTGGATTCGTATTTGAACATAGTTTTCAATGATATAATTTTAGGTGACATGCATCATCATTTATCGTACTGTATATAATGTTAGTTCAATTTTTGGTCGTACTAATCTATAGTAAGGTGCTCGTGCGTTGCATGGAAGAGTGAAATGCATTGATCGGGGAGTTGTTTATTTTGACAAAGGATGTGGGGGTCATCTCATGTGTAACGGGTATCGATAGGTTTGTTCGGATATTATTTCATCTCTAAAGCTCACAAACATCTGGGTGAAATAGGTAAAAAAGTATCTTTTGCAAACAAAAGCGTTCAACTGTTCAACCTGCATCCAAAACTTGTGAAGAAATAACTCTTATTGTGCTTTGCAAGAAATGATCTTCAAGAATTAGTTTTTGAGTATCCATTGTTATACATGTTGGCTACAGATGACATGGCACTTTCTTATAGTCAACAGTTGGCTATACTATTTAAGTATTAACCATGCCCTTATACACCTAGGCGGAGGGATTAAATCAGGATGACTTGGAAGGGGGCAGAGGATATGTAAGAAATGGTTCATCATAAGTCTTTCACCAGTACTGTAGTAAAAATTCATACATGGAAGATTCTAGACTGAACCATAAATGGATACACTTTTATTCATGCGCGATACTCCAATAGAGCAAGATCATGCATGGAAGTCTCCACATGCTTAGACAGCGGATTACATTGAGCGAAGACTAATGATCAACATTTAACTTGATAATGCAGATGTCCAGGTGAACCTCCTTGGAGTACCCGTGCACATTGTTGGGGGTCAAATAATACCATGCGTCTTCCATGTCCACATCGGCAGGAAGGTCCCAGCTCAGCAGAGTCCAAGTCAGCTTGATGTAGCCAGTGTCGTCGCCCACGTACCTCCGAGGGGTAGTAATAGTGAGCACGCACCCGTACATCGGCCTCGTGTCAGTGTCAGCGTCAGCGCCCCTGACGCACACTACAGAGACGGGGCGGCGGCCTGCGCGGGCCTCGCCGGTGCCCACGATCAAGAGGAAGACGCTGTCATCCTCCTCCGAGACTAGCAGGCGGCGGTGATCCTCCAGCGACTCCGGCACGGTGAACGGGTAGCATGTCTCGTACTTGATGTTCTTCGCCAAGGGCCAGCAGTGACCGCTGCACGCATCCGTGAGGTGATGCACCATGTCCGCCGGCGAGCCACAAAACGGCATCAGGCACTCATAGCAGTGGACGAAGTGCTCCTTGGAAGCATCGACCAGGCCGTCCATGAAACGGGAGTGGCTGTAGGGGACGTTGCGCCAGTTGAATATATGAGCAAGTTACTACGAGATTTAATCCGAATAAGCACAAAATAAATCATGACAGCTATAACAGAGATCAAACTAATCATGCGTACTAGCATAGTAGATGAACAGATCGAATCTAGGGCATAGACTAGAAACATGAATTCTACCACGATTTCGAACAGGAAGGACAGAAACACATACGGTGCAACGGGAGCAGCACCATTGGTGTTGAGGTTGTCGCCCATGTCGTTGAGGAAGAGGTTGCCGAGGTCGGGGAAGAAGTCGTCGTTGGTGAAGTCGTCGCTGCTAGCAGTCGCGAGAGTGCGCTCCCCAAATTTCAACAGCGCCCGCCGAATGGAGCGCGGGAGGGAGTGGATGTAGGGGACGTTGCGGCCGCCGAATGGAGCGCAGGAGTAGCCCACGAAGCAGTAGATGGTGCTCCTCCCTAGTCTCTATTCTTATCTCTATCTCTACTACTCTTCTTTGTTTTTTATAATATACTAGTTGTAGTTGTCAAATCGAATAGTACTGCGTCGTCCACTGCACGCCCGGCTGAACATGCCTCCTCGCCTCCATCAAACCCCTCCGTTAAACCCGCATGCAAACAGAGAAACCTACTATGGCCCGCGGGAGGAAATTTGTCGGTTGCAGTTGGAGAATAATAGAGTCACGTCCAATCCATTTGAGTTAATTGCGTGTATGATTCTCCCTCTATAAAAAGTTAATTGCATCCTTAATCTTGTATTCTAAGTACTCTGTGGGTTCCACTGTCAGTACAGTGTACATGACTTGCAGGCTGGCTACAGATTCATACAGAAAGTTAAAAAGAAACAAATCCATCCTTAATCCTGTATTCTAAGTACTCTATGGGTTTCACTGCCAGTACAGTAGCAAAGAAGTAGTATATATTAAAAAATATAAAAAGCTAAAGTTTAGGACAGAATTCGAACTCAGGTCATCGGGCTGCGAGCATCCGGCCCGGACCAGTACGCTAGGTGTTGGTTGCGGAGAATGCAAGAGATAAACCTTTATAACTATGAGCCCGTCCGTTGCAACAGATCCAAAGTAGAATAATACATATTCACAAATTTGAAAGAAAACAGTTTACTTTTGATATACATATCACTAAAAAAATCTTATGTTTCACTCCAAATATATTCTTTGGGCTGTTTTGATGAAGTAAGGGAGGAATGTGGTTGGTTTCAAGATACTAAGGGGTTTTGTGTAAACTGGAGCAGAGAAGTGGGAATTGTTGCAAAAGTCCACAACTTACATCACAGCCGTTAGATGCAGATCTAATGGTCAGAAATGGCGGATGGCAGACACACCATCATCACCAACTGAGTCTTTTATAGGAGTAGGAGTAGAGAAAAAACCGAGTTGGTGATGATGGTGCGCCTGCCATCTTATAATATAGATTGTCCGATCTATATCTGACGGATAGAAAGCAAACTATGACTAATTTACAAAAGATACCCGCTCCTCTCTCCACATTTACAGATAAGGCCTTGCCTCGTTCATCCTTATATCCCACAACCTCATTGCTGAGCAATTACAAAAGGAAGTCTCTGGAACAATCTAGCATGGTGGCCGCTGCCGGCGCCGTCCATCCCCATGCCTCCGCCCAGTCCGACCACCAGTCACCACCACGCCCCGCTCCTCCTCACCTCTATCATCTTTTTCGACATATCATTTTTTCGATGAAATGGTCGGCATACTATTTTCCGATAAAATTCTCAAGATATCATTAGTTTTTACACATGGGATTACTCCTGCCCATGATCAAGAGGAAGACGCTGCCGTCCTCCTCCGAGACTAGCAGGCGGCGGTGATCCTCCAGCGACTCCGGCATGGTGAACGGGTAGCACTTCTCGTACTTGATGTTCTCCGCCAAGGGCCAGCAGTGACCGCTGCACGCATCCGTGAGGTGATGCACCATGTCCGCCGGCGAGCCACAAAACGGCATCGGGCACTCATAGCAGTGGACGAAGGGCTCCTTGGAGGCATCGACCAGGCCGTCCATGAAACGGGAGTGGCTGTAGGGGACGTTGCGCCAGTTGAATATATGAGCAAGTTACTACGAGATTTAATCCGAATAAGCACAAAATAAATCATGACGGCTATAACATAGATGAAACTAATCATGTGGACTAGCATAGTAGTAGGATACAAAGTAGAAACATGAATTCTACCATGATTTCGAACAGCAAGGACAGAAACACATACGGTGCAACGGGAGCAGCACCGTTGGTGTTGAGGTTGTCGCCCATGTCCAAACACCATGTAGACACGGTCTTTGAGCACGGTTCGTAGTCGTTCCACGCTCGGGCATTGAAGTTTGTAACTATTTTAGATTAGAATATACTACTCCTTCGGTGCTAGTAGTAGAGCAGAGTCCTACTCTACTACTCTACTCAAGCAAGTTAGGGCATAGCACTGTAGGGAGTACCGGTACTGTGATCACTCAAGCAAGTTGTCTGGCATCGACATGACCCTACGCTGCTGGTATGTGTCTCGTAAGTCAAGCGGCGTGCTGCAGTCATCATCACCTGTCCACTTCCCGCAGCACATATTCGCTTCTCCATCTTTGTCCGCACATAATCTCGTCCAATCTTCCATCCCCGCTAAGGCGCCTCCCCCCTCGTCCGAAACCCAAGCACTAACAATGGCAGAACCGAGCAGCGTCCGCCGAAAGAGTGGCTGGAATTCGCTCCCCACAGAGGTAATCAAGCTCATTGTTTCGCGTGTGGACGATCTCAGTACCATGCCGCTCGCCGCGTGCTCGTCGGGGTTGTACCGTTTACTCAAAGCCCTCAGGCCGGAGCTTTTTAAGCCAGCTCCTTGCTTGCTGATGCCGCCTGATCTTCAGAAACGGCATGTCACGCAGCATAACGATCGTAGGGTGGCGAGCATCAACCCCCTTGACTGCGATCCGATCCCCGTCAGCCTCAACTACATTAACGGTATGTACTGGGTCGGCATGAACACGTCTTGGATGGTGCTCGTCGACGGTCGCGGCAGCTGGATGCTCATGGAGGTCTACACCCGGCGATTGATCCCCCTTCCTTCGATTAACACTGCACTGCTTTGGCACCGTGGCCCAGAATACTCGGAATCTTACAATAGCCAACATGATACCAAGTTTGATTTGCTCAAGGTTGTAATCTACCAAGTGCCCACAAGATCTGCGAATTATAAAGACTTCAGGCTAATTGCGTTCTTCAACCGCGGTCTCGCCTATCTGACAGGTCACTGCGGTAAGTGGATAAATCTGCACGTCCATCGCAGGATCATACATCCTCCATGGTTCTCTGATGCCATTGAACACAAGGGCTTCATTTACGCTGTCGACTCCTTCTATGGCTGGACGTATTGCTGGCCTACTCCAGTCATCGCTACAAACGGCTGTTACAGCAGTATGTTACTTTCCTATGATATCATGATGGCTTGCTTATATTACTGTCAACATTTGCTGAAAAATATTCATGCTCATAACATGATGTTTTTAAGATTGACTAAATCAAGAGCCCTTTTTTATTTGACTCCAACTTGATATGATGTTGTAGGCCGCCTGGTGTCCCTACCCTTCCTAATCCCAGAACCTTTCAAAGAAAAGCGGCATGGCAGTTGCAGGTGGTTCCTGGCTCGATCAGACGACGACGAAAGATTGATGATCGTTCGCACGTACCGGACGTGTTGTTTCGCGGAATACAATCACAGTCACTGCAAGGTCTTTGAGCAGGATCCCAGCTTCTCTGGGCCTTCAGGAATTTTTGACTGGAGGCTGGTAAGTAGCCTTGGTACACGCTCTCTGTTTGTCGGACTGAATTATCCGATTAACCAGGAGATAACCGACGGCAAGGATCATGATGGCAGCACGGTTTCGTTCATCAGGCAAAACTATGTGTCCACAGCGTACCATGCGTCTCTGCATGCACCATACCCTGATATGTGCCGCCACGCTCTGCAACCCAAAGTAGGAGAGAGGGTCGCAAGTATCAGACTTCGACCTGCTGGCTGGAGTTTCCCCCGTCAGGCACCCATCTGGTTCAAGCCGTCAGCCAATCTCCACAGCTTAATAAATAGTAACGTCTAACTGAGCTAGTTAGTTAGATGCGTACACTTGGTGTAGTAGGATCTTTATTTAGTTTGATGCATACACTTGTTCTTTTTTGGTAGCCCTTTTGTAATGATGGCTGATATTTGGTTTGGAAGAGAGAGTTGTGTCTTCACTCTTCTGGCCTGCTTACTGCTTCTGTTGCACCCACAGCCCTGGTTGTTGCTGCTGCTGTTTTCAATGTACAATCAGTAGTATATTTCGTCTGTTGGTTGAATAAATGTGTTATTAGAACGACAAACACAATGTTTTGGAAGTCATTGCACGGTTTGATCCTTTAGTGCCCCGTACCGTACGTAGCGCATACTATTTTTTGTACGGAACACATTTTCCACTTGTTGATAACATGCAGCCCACTGATGAAGGCCCAATAGAGAAGCCCATAATTAACTAGAAGGGAGGCTCTCACATGAATCCGGCCCAGGTACATGCTCATGGTCCCCTAAAGATAAATAAGTAAATAAATAAATAAATAAATAAAGCTAAATGCTCATGCACCAGTTCTTTGGGAAAATAGGTAGCCCAGTATTTCTTTTTGAAGAATACCCAAGCTAGGCCTATTTGTTTTCTCTGAATTACTGGGCTGCAAATCTTTCAAGACGAGGAGGGATGCATTCCGGCCTGGCTTAAGAGTATGGTCAATGTCTGTTAAAAGTAATATCAAAAGGGGTTGAAAATTCCAAAAAAATTATAGCAAATGGGATATAAGTTTCTTTTTTTGTTTTTATTCTTCACTGATATCTTATATGTATTTCATTGAATTTAACATGACATAGTACTAATTTATTTTTAAATTTGTTTTAGTATGGCTATTAATTTTTGGATTAAGAATATTTCGTTCCCCAGCAAAAATTTGCGAATTTTCAAAATTTCCCACATATTTAGTTAATTTTTTGACCCTGGTACTGACCAGAAAATGGCCAGCAATTCTAAAAATGGAAAACGGGCTGCAATAAATTCCATATGAATTAGAAAATGAGTAAAAATTATAAAAATAATAGCAAATGGGCTGTACACGCCACAGATTTCGAGGCTGACTTGTTTACGCAAGGCTTTGTCAGTGAACACACGATTCTAGCAGCAGTGACTGTTGGATGTCCATCCAACGGCCGACGTGCTTCTTCAATCTCTGATCTTCCTGCTCCAGCCGCCTAAACTAGCGCCGGCGGGACTGCCTGCTCCCTCCTCTTGTGGCCCGCTGTGATGCCGCGCAGGCTTCCCCGGCCCACCCTACTCCCTCCGCTGGCCTGGCCGCACGCAATCAACTGCCTCCTTATTACGCGAAAAAAATGATTCCTCCCACTGACATCTGGGGCGCACCGGTTGGGAGGCTGACCTGTGGGCCTACTAAGTTGACGCGTACGCAGGGCTTGTCAACTTAGTCAACAAACGATTCTAGCAGCAGTAACCGTTGGATTTGAATCGAACGGTCCTGCTGCTTCTTCAATCGCTGCTCTTCTTGCACCAGCCGCCCAAACCAGCGCCGGGGAGACCGCCTGCTCCTGCCTCCAGTGGCCGGCTGTGCTGCCGTTGAGGCCTCATCGCCCCCTACTACTCCCACCGCTAGCCAGGCCCTGCGGCGACGGCAGCCTCACACCGCAGCCGAACCAGTGAACCCTCGTACTCCTCTCCGCGTGGGCATCCACTGCCGCGTCTTCCCCGGCTCCGCGTCGTCCCCTTCCTAGGCCTCGCCGTCGTCCACCGCCTTGGTGCTCTCGGCGCGGCGTGGTCAACGTGGTCAACGACATTCCATCGGAAGAGTACTGTACGTGGAGAGGCTGACAGCTGGGTCCACGGCCACAGCCCAGTTTTTTTGTGATTTGCCAAGTAAGTCGCTTTGTCAGGCCTGTTGGGCTGCAAATCTTTCAAGACGAGGAGAGCTTTCATTCGGCTGGCCGAGAAAATGGCCCATCAGTAATGAGAAATGGGCTGTACATTTTTAAAACACATCAAACCGGCAATTAGTTTCAAATATCTTTTTTTTCATTTCGAGATTTTAAATTACATTAATTTTTATGCGTGGAGAATTTGTTGGATTTTATATTGATATACATTTATTTTTAAAATCAGTTTGAATGTGAGTCGAAATTTCGGGATTAAAAACAGTTCGGACCGCACCGAAATATGCAAAATTTCGTATAATTTTTTAACCGTGGCCACAATATGGGCTGTAATGCTAACAAAAAGAATATGGGCTCCAAAAAAACCTTAATAATTAGCAAATGGGCTGTAAATTATTAGAAATAATGGCAGATGGGCTGTATGCTGTTTTCCACAGATTTGAGGCTTTCCTAAAAAAAGGTTGACGCACAAGCACTGACTGTTGGATGTCCATCCAACGGCCGTCGTGCTTCTTCAATCTCTGCTCTTCCTGCTCCAGCCGCTCAAACAAGCGCCGGCGGGACTGCCTGCTCCCTCCTCCCCGCGGCCGGCTCTGCTGCCGCGCAGGCCTCACCGCCCCACCGTACTCCCATCGCTGGCCTAGCCATCCCTCTACTCACCCACACCTGCTGTTATTCTCCGGCGACGGCAGACGAACCAGTAAACCCTCGTACAGTCGTACTCCCCTCCGCGTGGGAAACAACTGCCGAGTCTTCCCTGCCTCCGTGTCGTTCCCTTCCTAGGCCTCGCCGTCGTCCACCGCCCTGGTGCTCTCGGCGCGGCCTGGTCAACGTGGTCAACGACCGACATGCATCTGAAGTGGACTGTACGTGGAGAGGCCGACAGCTGGGTCCACGGCCGCACGCAAGGAAATGCCTCCTTATTACGCGCAAAATAATGATTCCTCCACCTGACATCAGGGACCCACCGAAAGGGCCTCTGTATTTCGCGAAAAAAACGTTACCGCCGCTGACAGCTCGGACCCACCAGCTATATCTTCGCACGCAAGGAAGTGCCTCCTTATTACGCACAAAAAAATGAATACTCCCCCTGTTAGCTGGGACCCAGTATAGTGGCAGGCTGACTTGTGGGCCTACTAAGTTGACGGGGACGGAGGGCTTTGTCAACTTAGTCAATATGCACGATTCTAGCTCCAGTGACCGTACGATGTCCATCCAACGGCCGTAGTGCTTCTTCAACCTCTGGTCTTCTTGCTCCAGCCGCCCAAACCAGCGCCGGTCGTGCCTCGTGCTCCTGCCTCCCGTGGCCGGCTGCGATGCGGCGGAGGCCTCACCGCCCCCTACTACTCCCACCGCTGGCCAGGCCATCCCTCTACTCACCCACACCCCCTGTTATTCTGCGGCGACGGCAGCCTCACACCGCAGCGAACCAGTGAACCCTCGTACTCCTCTACGCGTGGGCATCCACTGCCGCGTCTTCCCCGGCTCCGCGTCGTCCCCTTCCTAGGCCTCGCCGTCGTCCACCGCCCTGGTGCTCTCGGCGCGGCGTGGTCAACGTGGTCAAGGAACGGCTTCCATCGGACGTGGACTGTACGTGGAGAGGCTGACAGCTGGGTCCACGGCCGCAGCAAGGAAGTGCCTCCTTATTACGTGCAAAATAATTATTCCTCCACCTGACAGCGGGGACCCACCGGACGGGCCACCGTATTTCGCGAAAAAAACGTTTGCCCCTGACTGCTGGGACCCACCAGCTACATCTTCGCACGCAAGGAAGTGCGTCCGGGCAAAAAAAACGATTCGCCCCCCTGACTGCTGGGACCCACCAGCTACATCTTCGCAGGCAAGGAAGTGCCTGACAGTCGGGACCCACCTGGTCGAAGCGTACGTAGCGTTGTCATTCTGGTCGCGAACGTGTACGTACATATATACTGGTGGATGTAGAGGCGCGCACGTGTCGTAGTAGAGGCGCGTACGTGTCGTAGTAGAGGCGCGCACGTAGCATGTACACGTACGTACAGCGGCCAGGGTGCAAGAAAGAAAATACGGCCACGTATGTGTACATACGGGCGGGGTCTCGAACGCCTACTCGCGCATACGTACGGCCAGGGCTCGTGTACATGGCTGGGTCGGAACGGAGAAACAGCGTCGTCGTCGTGTTCATGGGGAGGCAACGGAATGCGTCGTGTTCATGGGGAGGCAACGGAATGCGTCGTGTTCATCGGGAGGCAACGGAACGCGTGGGAGCCAACCGGCTGGGTCGGAACGGAATGCGTGGTCGTGTTCATCGGGAGGGCTTGGACGGAACAGGCGATGGAAACGAGGCCTGGCGTACCGCACAACGGAGGAAACGGACCTCCTACGTTCGGAACGGGGTCCTGTTGATCGGGAGGGGTGTGGCGTACCGCAAAACGGAGGAAACGGACCTCCTACGGTCGAAACGGGGGTCCTGTTGATCGGGAGGGGTGTGGCGTACCGCAAAACGGACGAAACGGACCTCCTACGGTCGAAACGGGGGTCCTGTTGATCGGGAGGGGTGTGGCGTACCGCAAAACGGACGAAACGGACCTCCTACGGTCGAAACGGGGGTCCTGTTCATCGGGAGGGGTGTGGCGTACCGCAAAACGGGACTCCACGGGATACTGTTCATCTCCACCGTCGACCTCCTCCAGCCTCCACGGGCTACCGTCGACCTCCTCCAGCCTCCACGGGCTCCTGTTCATCCAGCCTCCACCGCGCGCTACTCCACCGGCTACTGTTCAACCACCCTCCACGGCACCCCTCCACCGTCTACTGTTCATCCAGCCCTCCACACCACGGGGTCCTGTTCAACCACCCCTCCACGGGCACCCCTCCACCGTCTACTGTTCATCCAGCCCTCCACACCACGGGGTCCTGTTCAACCACCCCTCCACGGGCACCCCTCCACCGTCTACTGTTCATCCAGCCCTCCACACCACGGGGTCCTGTTCATCCAGAGGCAACGCCACCGCTCACTGTTCATCCAACCCCCCCCCCCCCGCAACGCTCACTGTTCATCCAATCGATCGGCTTCAGTTAGCAGCAGTAGCGAAGGAATCGCTCGATCGGGTTCAGTTAACAGCCATCGATCGATCGCTCGGGTTCAGTAACGCGTAGCCTGCAGTGCAATCGCTCGGGTTCAGTTAGAGCCCAACGCCTCGCTCGGGTTCAGTTAGAGCCAACGCCTCGCACACACGCGCGTACGTGTACGAGAGAAACGCGCATCGCTCGGCCCCCGACCTCCCACCGTAACCGGGAACTCCCCGAAATTTTCCTCGCCCTCGCTTCTACCACGGTTTTTTCCGTCATGGACGGCCCAAAGAATGTCATGCAGCTGCGTCTCCGGCCCGCCCAGGACGAAAAGCCCATTTTCTGTCATGATTTTTTGTCATAGAAGTAGGAGCCCACCACATCTATGATGATACCGGGTTTTGTCAGAATTATCGTCACAGAAGTGTCATATGTATGACAGAAAAAAAAATTCGGTCGGCCCAAAATGTCACGGATGTGTCTTTTTTTACTAGTGTTACTCTGTTTATTTGAATAATACCTTCAATGGTCTTGCACCTAAAATGAATGGTTTATTGAATCTCGATCGTAGTGATACACATGATCATGCCAAAAGATATAAGATAGTAATGATAGTACCACATACTTGTGGCACTGCCATTTGAGTCATATTGGTATAAAACGCATGAAGAAGCTCCATGTCGATGGATCTTTGGACTCACTCGTTTTTGAAAAGATTGAGACATGCGAACCATGTCTATTGGTATATATGCATGAAGAAACTCCATGCAGATGGATCGTTTGGACTCACTTGATTTTGAATCACTTGAGACATGCAAATCATACCACATGGGCAAGATGACTGAAAGGCCTCGTTTTCAGTGAGATGGAACAAAAGAGCAACTTGTTGGAAGTAATACATTTTGATGTGTGCAGTCCAATGAGTGCTGAGGCATGCAGTGGATATCGTTATGTTCTTACTTCACAGATGATTTGAGTAGATGCTGAGTATATTTACTTGATGAAACACAAGTCTGAATTATTGAAAGGTTTAAGTAATTTCAGAGTGAAGTTGAAGATCGTCGTGACAAGGGGATAAAATGTCTATGATATGATCATAGAGATGAATATCTGAGTTACGAGTTTGGCACACAATTAAGACATTGTGGAAATTGTTTCACAACTAATACCGCCTGGAACACCATAGTGTGATGGTGTGTCCGAACATCATAACTGCACCCTATTGGATATGGTGCATACCATGATGTTTCTTATCAAATTACCACTATCGTTTATGGGTTAGGCATTAGAGATAACCGCATTCACTTTAAATAGGGCACCACGCAATTTCGTTGAGACGACACCGTATGAACTATGGTTTAGAGAAACCTGAGCTTTCGTTTCTTAAAAGTTTGGGGCTGTGACGCTTATGCGAAAAAGTTTCAGGCTGATAAGCTCGAACCCAAAGCAGATAAATGCATCTTCATAGAATACCCAAAGCAGTTGGGTATACCTCCTATTTCAGATCCGGAAGCAAAAGTGATTGTTTCTAGAAACGGGTCCTTTCTCGAGGAAAAGTTTCTCTCGAAAGAATTGAGTGGGAGGATGGTGGAGACTTGATGAGGTTATTGAACCGTCACTTCAACTAGTGTGTGTAGCAGGGCACAGGAAGTTGTTCCTGTGGCACCTACAGCAATTGAAGTGGAAGCTTATGATAGTGATCATGAAACTTCGGATCAAGTCACTACCAAACCTTGTAGGTCGACAAGGATGTGTACTACTTCAGAGTGGTACGTAATCATGTCTTTGAAGTCATGTTGCTAGACAACAATGAACCTACGAGCTATGGAGAAGCGATGGTGGGCCCAGATTCCGACGAATGGCTGGAGGCCATAAAATCCGAGAGAGGATCCATGTATAAAAACAAAGTATAGACTTTGGAAGAACTACTTGATGGTCGTAAGGCTGTTGGGTGCAGATGGATTTTAAAAGGAAGACGGACAATGATGGTAAGTGTCACCATTAAGAAAGCTCGACTTGTCGTTAAGATGTTTTCCGACAAGTTCAAGGAGTTGACTACGATGAGATTTTCTCACTCGTAGCGATGCTAAGAGTCTGTTGGAATTATATTAGCAGTTACTGCATTATTTATGAAATCTTGCAGATAGGATGTCAAAAAAAACATTGTTTCCTCGACGATTTTCTTGAGTAAAGGTTGTATGTGATACAACCAGAAGGTTTTGTCAATCTTGAAAGATGCTAACAAGTATGCAAAGCTCCAGCAATCCTTCTAAGGACTGGAGATGATCAAAGATTTTGGGTTTTTACAAAGTTTATGAGAAACTTGTATTTCCAAATAAGTGAGTGGGAGCACTATAGAATTTTTGATGAGTATATGTTGTTAACATATTGTTGATCAGAAATGATGTAGAATTCTGGAAAGCATACAGGGTTATTTGAAAAGTGTTTTTCAATGGAAAACCTAGATTAAGCTACTTGAACATTGAGCATCAAGATCTATAAGGATAGATCAAAAACGCTTAATAGTACTTTCAAATGAATACATACCGTGACAAGATTTTGAAGGAGTTCAAAATAGATCAGCAAAGAACGAGGTCTTGGCTGTGTTACAAGGTGTGAGTATTGAGTAAGACTCAAGACCTGACCACGGCAGAAGAGAGAGAAAGGACGAAGGTCGTCCCCTATGCTTTAGACGTAGGCTCTACAGTATGCTATGCTGTGTACCGCACCTGAAGTACGCCTTGCCATGAGTCAGTCAAGGGGTACAAGAGTGATCCAGGAATGGATCACATGACAGCGGTCAAACTTATCCTTAGTAACTAGTGGACTAAGGAATTTTCTCGATTATGGAGGTGGTAAAAGAGTTCGTCGTAAAGGGTTACGTCGATGCAAACTTTGACACTAATCCGGATGACTCTGAGTAGTAAACCCGATTCGTATAGTAGAGAAGTTATTTGGAATAGCTCCAAGTAGCGCGTGGTAGCTGCATCTACAAGATGACATAGAGATTTGTAAAGCACACACGGATCTGAAAGGTTCAGACCCGTTGACTAATAACCTCTCTCACAAGCGAGATATGAACAAACCCCATGGGTGTTGGATTCATTACAATCACATAGTGATGTGAACTAGATTATTGACTCTAGTGCAAGTGGGAGACTATTGGAAATATGCCCTAGAGGCAATACTAAAATGGTTATTATTGTATTTCCTTGTTCATGATAATTGTCTATTGTTCATGCTATAATTGTATTAACTAGAAATCGCAATACATGTGTTAATACATAGACCACAACATGTCCCTAGTAAGCCTCTAGTTGACTAGCTCGTTGATCAATAGATGGTTATGGTTTCCTGACCATGGACATTGGATGTCATTGATAACGGGATCACATCATTAGGAGAATAAGACCCAATCCTAAGCATAGCACAAGATCGTGTAGTTCGTTTGCTAAGAGCTTTTCTAATGTCAAGTATCGTTTCCTTAGACCATGAGATTGTGCAACTCCCGGATACTGTAGGAATGCTTTGGGTGTACCAAACGTCACAACGTAACTGGGTGGCTATAAAGGTGCACTACAGGTATCTCCGACAGTGTCTGTTGGGTTGGCACGAATCGAGACTGGGATTTGTCACTCCGTATGACGGAGAGGTATCTCTGGGCCCACTCGGTAATGCATCATCATAATGAGCTCGATGTGACTAATGAGTTAGCCACGAGATCATGCATTACGGAATGAGTAAAGAGACTTGCCGGTAACGAGATTGAACGAGGTATTGGGATACCGACGATCGAATCTCGGGCAAGTAACATACCGATAGACAAAGGGAATTGTATACGGGATTGATTGAGTCCCCGACATCGTGGTTCATCCGATGAGATCATCGTGGAACATGTGGGAGCCAATATGGGTATCCAGATCCCGCTATTGGTTATTGGCCGGAGAGGTGTATCGGTCATGTCTCATGGTTCCCGAACCCGTAGGGTCTACACACTTAAGGTTCGGTGACGCTAGAGTTGTTATGGGAAATAGTATGTGGTTACCGAAGGTTGTTCGGAGTCCCGGGTGAGATCCCGGACGTGATGAGGAACTCCGGAGTGGTCCGGAGGTGAAGATCGATATATTGGACGAAGGGTATTGGAGTCCGGAATTGTTCTGGGAGTACCGGGTGACGACCAGCGTGACCGAAAGGTGTTTCGGAGGCCCCGACAAGCGTTGGGGGGCCTTATGGGCCAAGGGGAGGGGGCACACCAGCCCACTAAGGGGCTGTGCGCCCCTCCCAACCCCTCTCACGTAACATGGAGAGGTGGGGGCGCCTCCCCTAGGGCAGCCACCCCTCCCGACTTGGGGGGCAAGTTTCCCAGGGTGGGGGCGCCCAAACCCATCTAGGGTTTCCCCTGTGGCCGCCGCCCCTCCCCTAGGGAACCCTAGGGCGCCTCCTCCAACCCCTTCCCCTATATATAGTGAGGGAGAGAGAGGGCAGCTGCACCCCTTGCCTGGCGCAACCCTCTCCTCCTCCAACTCCTCCTCCTCCTCCGTAGTGCTTAGCGAAGCTTTGCCGGAGAACCACGAGCTCCATCGCCACCACGCCGTCGTGCTGCTGGAGTTCTCCCTCAACTTCTCCTCTCCCCTTGCTGGATCAAGAAGGAGGAGACGTCCCCGGGTTGTACGTGTGTTGAACGCGGAGGCGCCTTCCGTTCGGCGCTAGATCGGATCTTCCGCGATTTGAATCGCCGCGAGTACGACTCCATCAACCGCGTTCTTGTAACGCTTCCGCTTAGCGATCTTCAAGGGTATGAAGATGCACTCCCTTTCTCTCGTTGCTAGCATCTCCTAGATTGATCTTGGTGACACGTACGAAAATTTTGAATTATTGCTACGTTACCTAACATCTCCCTCTCTCCCTTCTAACAATAGGCTTTGGCAGTTATCTGTTTCTAGGCTTCTATGTGCTAATGGCAGCACGATCACCTTCACTAAGCATCCAAGAGGCTTGCTTGCAAGGTTCGCAGGGGCGAACGCACGTACACGATCGTGGGGCCGAATGCCCCCACTCGATTTTTTGGGCCACTTATACTTGGCTTCAGATACGTGGCTTTGCCCCCGCTCGGCCCATGGTATTTGCCCCCACTGCCTGGCTACTTCTCTACGGATCTGTTATATAAAGCCCAGCCCATCTTCTCTCGTGTGGAAAAAGGACAGCACCGGAGGAGCCCATCTTAGAGAGATTGAGACACGAGGCAATGCATACGAGCAAGCTAGAAGCGTACGCGTTCGTCAAACAAAAAGAAAAGGAAAACGTTTAAATACATCCGGATGATTTCTCTAGAAAATAAGCCATGTCCCCTGCACGCCACGCGTCCGCATAGGGCCACGCCACAACCACCACACGCTCGTTTCCTTTTTTCTCCTACTCAGCGTCTCAGCTAGATCCCCTTTTTTCTCTCCTAACTCTGTCTCGCACAGCAGCATATTCGCCATTAATCCTGGTCGGAGGAAGCCGTCCCATATCTTCGCCATTAGCCTCGTCGGAGAAACCCGCGGGGCAACTTGCAGCAGCCGGCAGCGAGCCTGCGACCTTCCGCACTCCAGCAGTCGGCGACCTGCAGCTCCCCACGCCGGCTTGTTGGTTCTGATGTTGAAAAGCGCGACGGTGCTGCCGGTGTTTGAAGAGCTCGTCGGTGCTACCAGTTGGCGTCCAGTGTTGCATAGGGTGCCGATGCAGCGTCGTCGGCGTCGAGTTTTTTGGAGCGCCCAGTATTGCGGAATGGCCGGGTCGTGAAGCTGCCATGGGACGCAATGGAGCTCCGCCGAGGCTGCAGCGCCGCCGGGGCTGCAATGGAGCTTCGCCGGGCGGTGGCGGTGCTGCATTGGAGCTTTTGCCGCGCTGCCGGGGTTGCACTGGAGCGCCACCGGGGCTGCAATGGAGCGCCGCCTGGACTTCAATGAAGCTCCATCGAGGCTGCATGCCGGATGGGGCACGACTCCGCCGGGTCACCGGTGCTGCAATGAAGCCCTCGTCGGCGGCCACCGGTGCTGCAATGAAGCCCTCGGCGCCGGCACCGGTGCTGCAGTGAAGCCACCATCGCCGGCCGCCGGTGCTGCAATGAAGCCCTCGTCGCCGGCCACCGGTGCTGCAATGAAACTACGTCAGCGCCGGCCATGGGTTGGAGCGGCTGTGCTAGTTGGCGGCGACAGAGAAGTCCACTGCGAAGAAATGGGCATGGGGGAGACGGCAGGCTGTTGCGTGCGTTTGCTGACTCGAGAGGAAAAGGTGGGGGCAGGTTGATGCGTTGACCCATCTACGGCTACACAAATGAATCCGATGGCTACGGACCCGACTGATTTCGCGAGAAAATCAGTCGGTTGATTTGTAGCAGCCGCCAAAAGAAAACTGTATCATTCGTCCGTCGGTTGGCTTCTCGCACGACCGCCGAAGCGAAACGAAGCTGCCGCTGGCGCCGCCGACACCCAACTATCAGCCTTGATCTGCAGTTCTGCACGTACACGCCGAGTCGCCGACCGGCCGGCCGGCCCGGGTTGCCGTCCCTAAGGAGAAAAACTGAAAAAGACGTGCGCCACTCATCAGCCCTAGGTTCAGTTCTGATCTTTCCCTTTTAATTTTCAAAGTATTAGTCTATTCTGCTTCCATGTTTAAAAGGTACAAGTTAGTAATTAGGTTGACTCAATCTAGCTTCATATAACCACTTCGTATGAATAAGTTTAACCACTCCAGAAACCCTAGGTTGAGTTCTGCTGGGAGTAGAATAAAATATATAGACTATAGTATTATACTGACTTGATGTACATCAATTTATGTATCATTTAACTATTTGACATTGCCAGGAAAGCTAATGGAGAGATATTTTGCAAAATCCACAACTGGTAGTATGCCTGAAATAGTTGATCTGGACAAGCTTACTCGGGATCCATCTAAAGGGAAGAGACTTACAGATTATAATATCAAACAGCATGAGGAGATTAGGAGAAAGTACCTGACATGTGGGGCTTATCAACCTTGTCCAGCCAAGTTTAAACCCAGGTGGATTGGTAAGAGTAAGCGGTATTTCAATCCTGAATGGTATGATCTCCCTATGTTTGAAAATGATTTTTTTTTCATGCAGCCTGAAGGCTAGAAATCAGGGACATAGCAACAAAAAGGGATGGCATACCCATATTTCTCAAGTTATTCTGTCTTAAGAGGTTAATTTACTTTTATTTTGGCACTGAACATGTCATAGTTATGTGTGTGATGACATTATCTTATAATAGATTATATGATTTTGCTTCTTCGACACTATATGTATGCTTGTGTGGTTGGTCCTTTAGATGATCTGCCCATTAGTTCGTATACATGTTTCTAAAAAAAATTGTGAACCTCTTTGCTCCCACTAGTTTTTCGTCCTGGCTCCGCCCCTGAAGGTTCGGAATACAAGTAAGCCACGCATCACGCATTGCATGCGCCCTGAGGTTGAGGTTGATCATCAACGTCCATCGTGAGGATATACGCCATGACAGGAAAACCAAGCGAGAGGAGCACGGGGATGGCGCAGTTGAAGAACAGACGGAGGTGGTTCTTGTCCCTGCTCCGTGGAACCATGAACGCCAAGATGAAGACAATAAATAGTACACACGCCGTGTTGCCGAACGCCTGCACAGAGGAGGAAAAAGGAACTTGTGAGGCTCCCTCAAAAAAGCAAAGAAAAACATATATATATAGCTTACACGCACATACCCTTGATTATTTATAGCTTACACGCACATACCCTGATTGCGCGGACCCACGGAGGGTTGGTTCTCTTGGGTTTTGGCACGAGGCGTGGCGCCACGGCCGGCAGCCGTCCTTCCTCCAGCAAGCTGCAGCGCACATCGTACGCCGGCATGGGCAGGAGGGAGGGAGGGAGGGAGGATCGAGGTCGATCCGTCGAAAAACTTTATATCTCGATCGATCGCTTCGCCGAGGAGATTAACTTGAACGAATAATCAGGGGTTGGGAATTACAAACGAATATAGTACTACTTTATAGGAGTACTTACGAAAAGGACTCCGATCCGGTCAGGTCAGGTACCGCGTACGTGCTACAAGTGGAGTTCCTGCAGCGTTCTATTCTTAGTAGTAGTACGTACGTACACATCAAGCAAACAAGCACTTCACCGGAAGATGGCTAGTTGACGGGAAGGCCTGAGACTCTGAGCGGTTATGGTTGTGTTTGGATTATAAACCAAAGTGTACCGTACCGAAATTTTTGGTTATGAACAACAGAAGGTTGGCCCTCCCTTTTTTTTAGGCGGACATTGGCCTTTGTTATTAGGAATAAAGACCGAGGGTATGTTAGGTATTAGTCTAATTTTGCCACGTGACACATGTGGTAAGCAATCCAAACTATTCAAAGAAAAAGGTATTAGTCTAATCTTGCCATATCAAATACTCCTACACTACAATACAGAGTAGTTTACTTTATTTTGCTATACTACCAATGTTGGCCAATCCATTGGCAAACAAAACCTTAACAAAAGAAAATCCAAGCTAGCTAAACAACCTTTGGCACAAATTGAACATACCCTAAGTCCAGCTCCCAACAATATGAAAGCAGGGAATATACAGGGGATTAAAATGCAAAACCAATTTCACGCAACATTATGGTGAAAATCATACTCCCAACATCACAGTGAGTGGCCGAGATCCAAAACAACACACCAACGACCTCTCATCACGCATTCCAACACTGCACAGAAACCCTTCTACTCTTTCCAAAAAAACATTCTATTCTATTCCATTCTATGAGTATCAACACTTCAACAACATAAGCACCGCATGTACAAAGGCCCAAAAAGACCTGGAGTGCTTGTGTCAGCAACTGGGCATATCCGTATTCCTGTACCAGCCAAACAGCAGCAAAGGCAAAAATCTACATTGATCATCACAGCGATATATCATAACCAGCGAGCATCGACAAACACTTCTTGCTTTCCCGTCTCAGGGCTCGGAAAAAGAGAGCTGACATGGCCAGGGTTACACCAGACTGTTGTCAACATTCTAAGGCAACATGTCCCTGTCACCACCTGTACAACACCCCTGCATCAAAATTGAGATTGTTACCTCAACCCAAGAGATAAACAAAAAACTGAAATAGACAAGGGATTAGAGATGAAGGTTGGGATTATATCATACTCTTATCCAGGAACATAGGTGTCCAAATGCCACTAGAGCCGCAATCACAATGAAGCCAGCAGTTGTCCACCAGTCAGCATCACCATCACCATCACCATCACCGTTGGTGATTCCAAATGACGACACAGATGGAGTTGATGGAGTGCCGGAGACATTTAGTGTGAGGATGTAGATGGCATAGAGGACCAGCAGTGAGAAGGAAAGAGAGATGAATCGCCCTACATGTCGACTGCAATTTTTTTCAACCCTGGAGGTGCCAAACATTCCGATGGGCAAGCCCACGCTGCCCGCCCCCCAAACGGCAGCAAACGCAGCCAATATCCAACGATCATAGCCACTAGGCAACCAGGGTCGAATCAAAAATATGATGCCCAGCGCAGTACCTAGATCAAATATGTAGCCAATCTGCCTCTTGTTCCAGATCTGATCGTCCTCCTGAGAAGGTGTATAGAATATCAGTATGTCTACTCCATGAATACAATCCAGTTTGTCAAGATAAGTCCCTAGCCTTAGGGAAGACTAGATTCAATCATTTTCAAAACCCCGAAGAAGTCAAACTGTTAGTTGAAAGTAGTGGTTCTGTCACTTGCATTTAAGTTTCGAAAAGAGTCAAAGAGTGGATTTCTGCAAATCAGTGCAAGTGATTCAGTACTTCAGTGTCAGTTATTAAGGAAAGAACCCTCAATTCGAAGCAAATTATCTAGTACCTGAATTCAAGAACAGGTAAATGGAATCGGATAAAACTAGCACTCCCTCCGATCCATATTAATTGTCGCTGATTCAGCCACAGTTAATATGGATCGGAGGGGCTACCTGTTTTACTAGCACAAGCAATAGTAAGCCATTGTAATGTAGGGAACATCCATAATTAGTTTCTTCCTATTATTTTTGCTTCATCCTTTTGCAGATAACATGGTGTCAAGCTTATACAAGACATATTCAAGATCTCTTACCTGTGACCTGATCATTGCACTCCTGTTATCTTGCCCAGCTTCTTGTGTAGTCCTGTTACCTTGCTCATCTTCTTGTGTAGTCACCTCTTTCTCTTGAATGTCCTGAGTAAACACCTTTTCAAAGCTCAGGCTTACAATGGAGACACCATCAATGGCAATTCCAAAGTTCTGTGCCTGATCTGTCAGTATCTTTCTAATCTCCCACCTCACGCGCTGAAATTAAAGGGGAAAGGAGCAAACAATGAGCACCCACAAGTAATATATTCTGCCAAATATATACAAGCATGCCTACACAATGCATAGGGCGAATCATACCTCTTGCTGTGTTAGAAGCTGACTGGCATTGTATTTAGCAACTACAGCTTTCAGTATTTCATGAATGGTTGAATATAACCTCCTCTCATCCAAGTTCTCGCTCGATCTTGTAAGGACGCGGAGGCCAATTTTCACCTGCCAGATAGGGTAAATTTATCGAAGGTATGAGAAAAAACTCATGTATTCTATAATGTAGTCTGGCAGCAAAATAATCTAGGAACACAAAAGCAGATAGCATGAACTAATCCACACGGTAAATGTAAATAAATTGACGTATGGAAAATGAAATTTCTATGGAAGAAACTAAAACCAAATAAAAAATAACCCTTGTATAGAAGAATATATTATGATAAAACTAAACAGAACTGTCAGTCTAGTTATTTTTGATTTGTTGCAGATGAGAATACATTTTCAGAACCAAAGAAAGTGTCGTCAGGTTATTGGTTTTCTGCGTCCTACTTATCTAGAGGTCGGGTGTGTACTCACTGTGTTTTGTATCCCCTTGATACTACATTATGAGTTAATAACATACGCCCTTTATGGGAAACAAAAGGAGCTCTAAATTCCGAAACATAGAAAAATGAAAGCAAAGGTTAAGAGAAATAATTACCATCTCAGGATCTTTGCTTTCAGAAGTGATCTGACCAAGGCTGGGAAAAGAACATATGCCATAAGTCTTTGGACTTTCAGACCTTAGAGGCATCAAACAAGACTCAAAATGATATACCTGGATAAATGCACTGTATGTTAGCTATATATTTGGTCAACTATGCCGATGAATGCGAACTACTCGACAGAAAAAATATTGCTACTAAGAGTTTATGATTGTTCCTCTGTTTTGCTACTTGCCAGTTCCCTGTTTATTTTTTATATATCAGCTAACCACTGCATGTGTGAAGATTGGTGTGCCACCTGATTGCATTTGTCCTTTTACTCCAGTTAGCAAACACAGAGGAATTCAGCCAGTTTTCACCTAAGGGAAGAAGAGGATTGAGAATTTTCCTTCTTGATGGTAGCAATCAACAATTGTAATGGCTCATATATGCAAAGCATGGTTGCATTTCATCCTCCCTTCATAAGATCACTAATCCAAGCAATGTAAATGTTGATATAGTTTACCCACCCCTCTTTTCCTTCTAAAACAGAACAAAATCAGAAGCAAATCCTTACCACGCTATAATGTGGCGAATTTAAACTTTCTTTACACAAAACAATATTTAGACACTTCAGTATTCAAAATGGAAGACACGGCTAATTGAGCAACTACTGTATAAAAATAATAATGTTCCATATATGACGGCTTCAACAATGACACAAAACTCACCACGATTAAATATGCAAAACAGAATATAAAAGAAATCAGTATTTCTGCCCTCAACCAGGTTTAGGGCAATTACGAGAGAGAAAACGCCAGTGTGAGAGACCTAAAAGTGATGTTTGATTGTACAGGTGGAAACTGGTGCATGTTTTTACCGTGCACAAGGTGATATAATTCACAAGTTCAAGAAATGTATCACTCCAATAGTTTAACATGAATTTCACCTGAGTGGGTGCAAGGTAATAAGTATAAAGAGCAAAGGTCAGACACAATTGATCGGTCAATAACAGTTCTCTATGTAGTATGTACCCTGACACTTCCTACAGAATGCTGTGTTGCCATACCACTAGAAAATGTCAAACTGCAAACCACAGCTCACAAACAATTGCACAATTTAAACCAGCATTATGTGCATCCTTGATCTACCAATGCTAACAGAATTCACAAAACATAATCTAAAGAGCATGCGATATACCACGTCCAACCAAGACTCCATATATTAATACTACGATTGAAACTGAAACATTGGCAGAATATTACACACCTTGCCCTTGAGCGTGGAAGTCCTCGTAGTCATTGCTGTAATCTCAGGTATTATAGGATTGGGTGTGTCCGATGGAGTGGGCATTAATTTTGACTGTTGGGGCATAAGCAGTTGTTGCTTCAGCGCTGACGATGCATCATCCCTGGCTGGCTCTGCATTCCAACGAAAGAATCCAGACCCAAGACAGACATGATTGTCCTCATTCCCATCCTCCTTCCCCTTCCTCTTCTCCTCCTCCCCCTTCTTCTCTTTAGCTTTAAGTCTGGACGTCTCGGACCTCAACCCATCTTCCATCCTCTGCACCGCAGGCATTCTGGTTGTCCGGTCTGCATCTACATCACCCACCCATTTGCTCGGTGTTGCATGATCTTGCGGGACAGCAGCGTAATGCGTCCGCCTCAAGAGTGTCTCCCGCTCATCAAGAGTTGAGGGCGGAGCAGCGGCGGCGGCGGCGGTACCACCCGGAGCGGATGAGAGCTGCTTCTCCGAGTCAGAGAGCGCGGGCGTCTCGACGGGGTCTTCCATCGCCTTCTCCACCTCCCCTCCCTCCTCGTGCGCGCCCGCCGCAGGCTTGCCGTGGCCGGTCGCCACCAGCTCTAGAAGAGAGACGCGAACCCTGGGGGAGGTGTTGCAGGAAGCTGATGCTGGGGGTGGCGAGGCCGTGGGGGGGCTTCCGCGGCCGCCGCAGTGAACCCGTGGAGAGGCGGGGCAGGAGACCGGTGCTGGGGATGGCGAGGCGACGGGGGGGCTTCCGCCGGAGCGCGGAGACGAGGGCGGAGTAGCAGCGGCCTCATCGCCGGTGCCTGTGCCACCCGGAGCGGACGGGCCCTTGGAGGCGGGGTGCGGAGACGAGGGTGGGGGAGCTGCGCCCGCGCCCGCGCCCTTGGTAGCGGAGGTCGTGCCGCCGGGGCTCGGCGGTGGCGAGGTGGTCGGCGCCGCCGCGCCGTCTTGCCGCGGAGGCATTTCGTCGAACAGGCGGCGTGCGGCGGGGACGCGCTCCGTCTCGCCGCGAGACGCCCTGCCCACAGCCGCAGCGGCTCTCTTGCTTCCTTTTTCTGTTTTTGATTTGATTTGAGACTGAGAGCCCCCGTGGACTGGTCATCACGCCATCACGATCACGATGATTTGGGTCAGGATGCGCTGCGCAGGGAATGGGTGTGGCCATCTGTGTGCCATGTTTTCTCGCGTATAGGAAGCTGCGACGTGGGAATACAGATTGTTGGAGCTGTTGTGTACTAGCATTTTTTTCGAAAGATCCAGCAAAATGCTGGCTTGATTCGATTTAGCAGGAAGCAGCGGACGATTTAGCAGGAAGCAGCGGAAGAACAACATGATGAAGATCCGAAGATCAAAGAAAAAGAAAACGACAGCCCTATTAGCTGCCGAGCTACCCACCACAGTCAACACGACTACAAAGCAAAAAGGGCCTGTCCTAGGCTAAGCGTCACCGTCGCGTCACTTGACCAACGCCGGTATCCTCCGAAGACAGCAGTGCTACCTCTCGAACACTGCGTTGGTTTTCCCTTGAAGAGGAAAAGGTGATGCAGTAAAGCAGCGTAAGTATTTCCCTCAGTTTTTTAGAACCAAGGTATCAATCCAGTTGGAGGTCATGCACGAGTCCCTCACACCTACACAAACAAATAAATCCTCGCAACCAACGCGATAAGGGGTTGTCAATCCCTACACGGTCACTTACGAGAGTGAGATCTGATAGATATGATAAGATAATATTTTTGGTATTTTTATGATAAAGATGCAAAGTAAATAAAACAAAATAAAAACAGCGACAGAAATAACTTGTTGACGGGAGATTAATATGATGAAAAATAGACCCGGGGGCCATAGGTTTCACTAGTGGCTTCTCTCAAGAGCATAAGTATTTACGGCGGGTGAACAAATTACTGTTGAGCAATTGACAGAATTGAGCATAGGTATGAGAATATCTAGGTATGATCATGTATATAGGCATCACGTCCGAGACAAGTAGACCGACTCCTGCCTGCATCTACTACTATTACTCCACACATCGACCGCTATCCAGCATGCATCTAGAGTATTAAGTTCATAAGAACAGAGTAACGCTTTAAGCAAGATGACATGATGTAGAGGGATAAACTCATGCAATATGATATAAACCCCATCTTGTTATCCTCGATGGCAACAATACAATACGTGCCTTGCTGTCCCTACTGTCACTGGGAAAGGACACCGCAAGATTGAACCCAAATCTAAGCACTTCTCCCATTGCAAGAAAGATCAATCTAGTAGGCCAAACCAAACTGATAATTCGAAGAGACTTGCAAAGATAACCAATCATACATAAAAGAATTCAGAAAAGATTCAAATATTGTTCGTAGATAAACTTGATCATAAACCCACAATTCATCGGTCTCAACAAACACACCGCAAAAGAAGATTACATCGAATAGATCTAGCTAATAACTATGGACCCGAAGGTCCACGTTGCTCCACGAGAGAGGGGGAGAACATTGTATTGAGATCCAAAAAGAGAGAAGAAGCCATCTAGCTAATAACTATGGACCCGAAGGTCTGAGGTAAACTATTCACACATCATCGGAGAGGCTATGGTGTTGATGTAGAAGCCCTCCGTGATCGATGCCCCCTCCGGCGGAGCTTCGGAAAAGGCCCCAAGATGGGATCTCACGGGTACAGAAGGTTGCGGCGGTGGAATTAGGTTTTTGGCTCTGTATCTGGTAGTTTGGGGGTACGTAGGTATATATAGGAGGAAGGAGTACGTCGGTGGAGCAACGTGGGGCCCACGAGGGTGGAGGGCGCGCCTGGGGGGTAGGCGCGCCCCCCTACCTCGTGCCCACCTGGGTGATGTCTTGACGTAGGGTCCAAGTCCTCTGGATCACGTTCGTTCCGAAAATCACGTTTCCATTTGCTGGGAATTCCGGATCGTAGAAAGGGAAGATCTAAATATGGTGCAGAAAGACCTAAATCGAAATGAAGGTTTCATTCCGTTTGGACTCCGTTTGATATTCTTTTTCTGCGAAACTCTGAAATAGGCAAAAAAACAGCAATTCTGGGCTGGGCCTCCAGTTAATAGGTTAGTTCCAAAAATAATATAAAAGTGTATAATAAAGCCCATTAATGTCCAAAACAGAATATAATATAGCATGGAGCAATCAAAAATTATAGATACGTTGGAGATGTATCAAGCAGCAGCTCCAACTAAGACTTTCTTTGTCAACGCACCATCCACCCTTGAAGCAGAGTCCAGGCAGATGGCGGAACTCGGTCGGTCCCAGAAAAAGCTTCGTCTTGGACTTATCAGCGATGGCGCACATTGCGCCTGGAGCTTCACCAAAAACAGCGGCGAGCACCAGAGGAGTACCACGTAGAACCTCCAAGCAGTGTCTCAAAAATGTGATGCTCCCAACAGAGGAACGACGTCGGAGACGCCGTCATCACGCCGATCCAACCGGGCCTAGGCTTTCGCCCGGAGACACTACCAACCAAGCCCGAGGAAGATGCCGACACACCTCGGTGGCGCCTCCAAGGAGGAAAATGACACCCTCAGGCGCCATCGGCACCGACTCTTGTTGTGCAGGACTTTCGTCCATATCGTCGCACACCCCCGCTCAAGCCCTACGGAGCTCGTCCATGTCGTTCTCACACCGCCGCCGCCGCAGCACCTTGTTGTTGAAGCCGTGAAGGCATGGTCCACCTCCCCACGGCAAGCATGCAGAGGCCAGATCAGGCCCCGCATCCCGCATCTACCACGGCTGGAGCCTCCCTGCTCCAGCAAGCGCAGCCCTCCTAGATCCAGCGCGGCCCATCAGTGCCCTCGACGCCCTCCACTCGCCGCCGGGTGTAGTGCCGACGCCGCCCTCCGCGGCGCCCACCTCCGCGCCAGGCCAGGAGCAGCACGGGGCGGAACTCAGGCCCTCGTGGCGGCAGCGCGTCAGATCCGCGCCACTGCCACCACCGGACCGCTGCCCAGGCCTACGCCATCCAGATCCGCACCGGCCCTCCTCCTCCTTTACCGCGACCCCTCTCGGCGCCCTCCTCCTCCACCTCGCCATCTCCCGGGCGCCGCACCAGATCCGCTCGCATGACGCGCCGCTCGACGCCGCAAGCCGCGGAACAGCCGCCCATCGCCCGACGAAGCCTCCCCCAGCAGCCAACCATAGATCGCCTCCGACCCGAGGAGATCCGCCGTCGGGCTGCGCCCCGCCGCGAAGCCGGCCGTCCCGCGCCGTCCTGGCGCCTCGTGGGGAGGGGAAGGGCCCCGCCGCCACCAACGTACGCGCGGGCTTTGCCCCACGCCATCCCCTGGCGGCGGTGAGGGAGGGGGCGAGGGTGGAAGGGGGGCTGCGGCGGCGGGCTGGGGTTTTCGCCCGGCCTTTTTTTTGTGGGAATCATCGAGCTTTATTCATTCACTAACATCACCAGCGCGATCAGCCATGAGGCTGGTCACGAGGAAACCAGGGGAGTTCATCCAACAGTCAGACACACCTAGAGTGCTTGCATGTTTCACACACAGGTGAGCTGATGTGTTAGATTGTCTCATTACATGAAGAATGTCAAAGTAAACAAACGATGAGGCTAGCCCTCCAATTTCAAGGAGAATAGGCGCTATAAGAGAGCACGAGAACTGTCGCGAGTTCCAGAGCTGAACCAGCTCCAAGCAGTCGACCTTGAAGATCACCCGCGAAAAACCCCGAAGCTTGCCGAAGATGACACCATCTCGCAGGGCCAGCGCTTCTGCGATTAGTGGATCTGTGATGTTCTCATGTGGCTTGCTCCAGGCAGCAATGAAGTCGGAGGAGGTTCGTGCAACACCACCCGCCCCGCTTCTGTTTTCAGTCGGAGAGACGCTACCATCCGTGTTGATCTTGATGTAGTCTGGACCCGGTGATCTCCAACCATAGCCAGGTAGAGTTCTGGTATATTCCATCGGTAGCTCTAATAACATTAGGGTTTCCCTAATGCGCTTTAAGGATTGAACCAGCTCCAGACTAATCCTGTCATGTGTTATGTTGTTGCGGGATGTCCATATAGCCCACATAACAGTGATTATCTTAGCCCGGTCCTCCTCCATAAATCGAGAGTCACACAGAATGTCCTTGCACCAAGTGAGGGGGTGGAGTTCAGGTAACTTGACATCCAGCCACGGTCTAGCTTTTTTCCAGAAGCTGCGGGCATGAGAGCACTTGATGAGTGCGTGAAACATGTCCTCATCCGCGCCTTTGCATACTTTGCATCGAGCCTCGGTTGCAATATGTCGGTATTTCAGCGTGGTTTCCACTGGTAGAATAGGGTAGGACTTTGAGCTTCCATAGCCGTGTCCACATCTGTTTATCAGTCTCTGAAGATTCAGTGATCGCCCCTTCCTCTAGAACTTGTTGTTCGTTACGAGTCATTAGAGCACGATACGCGGATTTGACAGAATATGTCCCGGATCTCTCATGAGCCCACGCCCAAAAATCATCACCTCCACCATGTCTGAGTGGTATGTTCAATATTGCATCTGCATCTGGTGGCGTGAAATTTGATCTTACTAACTCCGTTCTCCAACTCCAATTTTCGTGGTCGATTAGGTCGGAAACAGTGTGGATGGTTGCATCTCCAATCTGAACTGACGGACGCATGGATAGTTTCCCGGGCAGCCAGCGGTCAGTCCAAACATTAACAGAAGTGCCATCGCAAATCCGCTTCATTAATCCAGCTTCCAGTGTCGTCCTCCCTACTATGATGCCTCGCCAGGTCGCTGAGGAGTTGTTCGGCACAGTAGCATGCATGAAATCGACAGTTGGGAAGTAGCGGCCCTTGAGAACCCTAGAGCATAAAGAGTCCGGGTCTGTGATGAGCCGCCAACCATGCTTTCCTAACAGTGCGATATTGAACGTTTCCAGATCACGGAAACCCATCCCGCCCTTACACTTTGGGACTGAAAGAGATTTCCAGTCTATCCAGTGCATAGAACGTCTGTCGACGGAGCTGCTCCACCAGTACTTGGCCATCGGCGAGGATATGCTTTTGTAGTTCTTCTTGGCCAGCTTGAAGCAACTCATTGTAAATGTCGGTATAGATTGGGCCACCGACTTTACCAACACCTCTCTTGCTGTGCAGGAAACCAACCGTTCGGTCCCCCCATCCATCTTGGACCTGACTCGTTCACCAATATAATTGAAAGTGCCCGAGGTGATACGCCCTGCCGCGGTAGGCAAACCCAGGTACCTCTCATTGAAAGCCTCGATCGAGATACCTAGAGTTCCTTTCAAAGCTTCTCTGACGGGTTCTGGTGTGTTCGGGCTGAAAAGGATGGAGCTCTTTTCCTTATTCACACATTGTGCCGAGCACTCGCCATAAACCTTCAGAATGTTGTTGAGTCTGATGGCACTCTCCACCTTTGATTGCATGAAAATGAGGCTATCATCCGTGAAAAGCAGGTGATTGATCCATGGAGAATGAACACTAACACGAATCCCTCTGTCCACATAGGCGCCTCCAAACCTATTAAGTAGGGTTGTGAAGCCTTCTGCGCAGAGCAGGAATAGATAAGGTGAAGCAGGGCAGCCTTGCCGCAAACCCCTGGATGGGGTGAAGTATGGCAGAAGCTCTCCGTTCACATGAACAGAAAACCGGACTGATGTGACACACTTCATGATCAGCCGGATGAATGAGACACAGAAACCCAACCTTGACATGATCCCTTCTAGGTAGTGCCATCCTACACGGTCATAAGCCTTCATCATGTCAAGTTTGACTGGGCACACGGAGTTCTTCCCCCTTTTCCTCTTCTTCATTGTGTGTACGCTCTCATATGCAATGAGTACATTATCAGTGATGAGTCGCCCGGGCACAAAAGCGCTCTGCTCCTCACTCACGATATCATCCAGAAAACCCCTTGTTCTGTTAACAATGCACTTGGCTGCAATTTTGTACAGGACAGAGCAAAGGGAAATAGGTCTGTACTGGTTGATGCGTTGTGGGTGCCGTACCTTTGGGATGAGAGTGATTGACGTGTCGTTCATGCCCTCCGGTAGCTCGCCCCCATTCAAGAAACCCAACACCGCCGGGATAATATCATCCTTGAGAAGAGACCAGTGTCTCTGAAAGAATCCCGCAGTAAAGTCATCCACTCTCGGAGCTTTCGACGGCGCCATTTGGAATAAAGCAGTTTTCACATCCTGGGCTGTGTACGGCATGTCGATATGTGCATTCATTTGCTCATTCACGCGGGGTGGCACTAGATTGATCAACTCATCCAGAGAGTTGAAACCTTGAGATGTATATAAGTTTTGGAAAAACTGTTGGACTTTGTTTCTGTCCTCGTCCAAAGTCTGACACATAGAGCCATCCGCACGCATAAGCTTCTCTATCTTATTGATACGTTTTCGCATTGCAGCTTGTGCGTGGAAAAATTTGGTGTTACGATCACCGTGACGCAACCATGGTACCCGAGACCGCTGGCGCATCCAAATTTCCTCCTGGCGAAGTACCTCTTTCAGTTTCTTGACGGTGGCCTTCTCTTCGTCAGTTGGACCCCTACCAGTAGCCCTGCTCCTTAATTTGTCCAACTTGGCCCGGAGCTTCCTTACAGTGGCTATTAGACTGCCAAACTCCTTTGCACCCCATGCTAAGAGCGAGTTTTGCATGGTATTGAGTGCTTGTAAAACTCCCGCCAAGCCATGCTGCCCCGATCCTTTTTGCCAGCTATTCATTACCATTTGGTCATAATCTGCATGGGTTTGCCAAACCTCTTTGTACCGGAACTGTTTGACCCCTCATGCGTAATGCTCATTGTCATGTGTCCTCAGTTCTGTTAGAACGAAACAATGGTCAGATTCGGTGGTGCTAATGTGCTTCACTCTTGAGTGTCTGAATCGATGCATTAGGTCTGGACTTCCAAAAGCTCTGTCCAACCTAGCTCTGATGTTATCGCCGCCCAATTGGCCATTATCCCATGTGTACTCAGTACCCGTCCATCCCAGGTCCTGAAACAAGCACTCATCAATGGCATCCCGGAACGCTCGCATCTGCCATTCAGGCCTAGCAGCGCGTGAGAAGTGTTCCGAGGCATACAATGTCTCGTTGAAGTCTCCAACGCACAGCCATGCCGAGTGTGGGATTGCGTTTAGTGTGCGGAGAAACCTCCAACTGTGGTGACGGTCGGACACTTTGGGGGCGCCATAAAAACCCGTGAACCGAAAGGGGTCTTCGCTCAGATCGCTTTTCTGCACCATAACATCGATATGGCCAGAACTATAGCTCTTAAGATCAACAATAAGATCGGTTGACCAGAACAAGCCAATACCTCCACTTAAGCCAGCACTTCCCACGGCAAAACATCCTGCGAAGCCTAGGGTAGCTTGCAGATTCTCTACACTTTTTGCTGGAATTTTCGTCTCCATCAAGAAGAGGAGACCGGGCCCTTCCTGCTTCACAACAGTGCGAAGCTCTCGAACTGTGGCATCTCATTGCGACTGGCAGGGCTGCCGTGCAGCCTCTGCCGATTGCCCCGAGCTAACCGGGGTGGGTTTCTTCTTTTTTGGGATTCTTTCTCTATCCTCATCAGCTGACTGATCGGAAACATCTCCTCCCTTGCTATGTGCGACTTGGGTCTGATCTGTAGCATTGAAGGCCTCATTAGACAGCAAGGGCAATTCCACCCTTCTGTAAACCTGCTTGTTAATTTGCGCCCCCCCTTTCTTTTGTTCTGATGCTTGTTCTTTACAGGCGAGGTCACCTCGGTACCTTTATCCGCAGCAGTACTGGAGTTTCTTGTCTCGGCCTTGTTGCTCGGATTGGAGTTATGCCCCCTAGACATGTTCTCACCAGAGCTGGGCTTTTTGCGCTCGTCCGACGCGCGGAGTCCTCTCCCAAAAAGTAAATCACCATTAGCATCTCTGGCTCCTGGTGTCAGACAGTGCAGGTCAGAGTGGCCCAAACAACCACAAGAGAAGCAAAAGTGCGGTATGTTCTCATACTGGATTTCATAGGGATCCGTACTCTTCCTCCTAGTTGATTCAATCAGAATCCAGCGTCTCAGTGGCTTGCTAACATCCAATGTGACTCTGGCTCTCAAGAATCCATTAGCATGGTCGAAGCACACGTCAATTACTGCTCATCAATATGTTTTGTTATCGCAGCACAGCACTTGTCATTACACAGGTTGAAGGGTTTTCGCCCGGCCGCTCGCGGGAGCGGACGAGCGAGCGGGTCGTAAGACAATGGATAATTGTAAGCGTTTTCGTGTACTAGCATTCGAATTGTTTTCTCGCGTATAGGAATCTACCGGCTAAACACCGCCCGTGCGTTGCACAGAGCAATTCTTATCGCACTGGAAGAAACACCGGCGTTCTACTAATGAAATAGACATTTCTTTCACTAACATGGAGATAATCATTGTTCATTTGGAGACCATTTTTTTAGGAAAACTTTCAATCTATTCATCTTCAATTATGGTAGTACAACGAACACTAAAAGTAATAAAAATTACATCCAGATCCGTAGACCACCTAGCGACGACTACATGCACTGAAGCGAGCCAAAGGCGCGCCGCTGTTATCGCCCCTCCCTCGCCGGAGCCGGGCAAACCATATATGAGGCCATAGTTCAAACGAGATGACCTTCCGGTTTTCTGTAACATGCCTCACATCTCTCTTTAATTGCAAATTTTCAAATTTTTGTTGATAGCTTATCAAGCTGACCGCTTGATGTCTCTCACATCTCTCTAGTGAACAGACTTTCAGTTTCCTTCCTCACCAGGAGTATTTTCCATAATCTTTATTTTGTCAAGTCTGTCAAATGAAGGCTTGGTTTGTTTGGCGTATGGCCAGTTAGTTCTTGAGATTAAGAATCTTTTTGGTAGTAGGGAGTTTTCTTCTCAGAAAATTAGTCGTACTCAAAATAGAGTTGCCAATCGGTTGACCAATTATAGCCGGTCTGAGCGAGCTACTTCTGTGTGGCTTGGCTCGGTTCCACCTTGTATTGACGACTTGTGGCCTCTTGACTGTAACTCTATGAACTTGCAATAAAACTCCCTTTACCCCGCAAAAAAAAATTGCTCGTGCGTTGCAATGGGGACAAATACATTCTAGGAGCATTGCCAACTTTTTTCTACTGATAAATCACTGTTCTTCTTATATAGTTTCCATACTATTGAAAGCTACAAGAGTAGGGTGTATTATTTTACATGACTATCATAGCCCTAGAGTATTGCTTGTAAATAGTTGCATCAGTGAGCATTCATGCATCATATGTAAATTTGTGAAACTGGAATTGAGGAATTTTTAAAGACTAAAAAATTTAAATAAAAGAAGGGCGAAGAACCCTGGAAACCTCATTCTTTGTTCCCAAGATGACCTTATGAAATGTTTGAGAATTTTAGCAAGAGCTATATACCAAGCCAAAATTTAGTATATTTTTAAGGAACTGTTTTGGGACTTTGAATTTAAACCAATAACTATTTGAATTTGAGTTATATTCATATAATTAGAATTTAATTTCAAACAACTCTTAAATAATTTATGCATGTTTGGATAATTCCATTGTGCAACATAAAAATATTCAGGGGAATTTTGTCATTGGTTTTGAATTTTTTTTATTTGAAATCAGTGGCAAAAGAAATAAATAAAGATAAACCAAAACCGGAAATAAAAAGGAAAGAGAAACTTACCTGGCGCGGCCCAGTTGGCGCTTGCTTCGTCGCCGTCGCTTCCGTGATCACATTCCTGCGGCATGGCTTCCCATCGATGTCTTTGAGCGGGCGCGGTGACGGTGGCGGTGGGCGGCTGGGGCAGGAGACGGTGGTTTTTTTTTTTTTTTTGAGAACCGAGATGGTGGTTATCGAGTTTTTTTTTTGAGAAATATGGTGGTTATCTCTTTTTTTAGGATCAAATACGGTGGTTATCGAGTTGAATCGACCAGTGCGAGAGGGCCAGGGCCCAATATCAATCCAGGCCAGTGCGAGAGGGCCAGGGCCCAATATCAATCCAGGCAAGTGCGAGAGGGCCAGGGCCCAATATCAATCCAGGCCAGTTCGAGAGGGCCAGGGCCCAGGCCCAAAGAGAAACAATCGACGACCCACGCCGACCGTGTCATGGCGCCGTCGCCGCAGCACCCGCCGCCGCCGCCGGCGAGCGGCGGCCGACTCCTCGTGCTCTATGCATCGCAGACCGGCCACGCCGAGGAAGCCGCCGGACGCGTGGGCCGGGAGGCCGAGCGCGGCGGCTGCCCGGCCGTCCACGTCCTCTCCATGGACATCTTCGACC
This sequence comes from Triticum aestivum, assembly GCF_018294505.1. Classification (NCBI taxonomy): domain Eukaryota; kingdom Viridiplantae; phylum Streptophyta; class Magnoliopsida; order Poales; family Poaceae; genus Triticum; species Triticum aestivum. The sequence continues at coordinate 43,123,469 of NC_057802.1, forward strand.
CTGTAAGCAAGCAAGCTCCGTGCCCTACAAAATACTTCCCTTCCACCCGCGGCCGGCCGGTCATTCGAACTCCTTCCGATTGATTGTTGTGCAGAGCCGCTTGCCGGGAGAAAGGTTTGTGGTCTTCGTCGTGTCCACCGCCGGGCAGGGCGACCCCCCGGACTCCATGAAGGTGGTAGAGTGACATTGTCGAGATGCAGTTCCTCTGCTCGCAAGGTTCTTTTGATTCTGGTCTGCTAATTGAGATTTTGCTGGTGATAGGGGTTCTGGAGATACCTTCTGAAGAAAAACCTTGATGCCCAGTGGCTGCAAGGGTTCCGTTACGCCATGTTTGGGCTCGGGGATTCAGGCTACCAGTACTACAATGTTAGTATACTGGCTATGATTTCTTAGCTTGCTGCTGCGCTGTGTGTTGATACAATGATGCTAGTGTTGCATGCACTGCCGTTTGCCGCAATTAAGCTCCGTAAAAGGCTTTCACAGCTTGGTGCAACAAAACCGATCATAGGGATATGCTTGGGAAATGACCAAGACTCTTCAGGGTACGCTGTTAGCATCTGTCGCTTGTATTTGCTATCGTTGCTGTTCATTTGCATGTTTTTGAGAAGTCAAATTCCATATTTGTCATGCCTATCGAAATCCCAGGGATTATTTTTCTTCTTGTTGGAAAGCAATTCCTCGTAGTTACCAAGTGATTCCTTTTCTTTTTGCTGTATACCAGATATGAAAAAGCTCTAGGTCCTTGGCTGCTGTCTTTGTGGAAATCACTGAATCGAACAAATCCGTCACTTTTACCAAGAATACCCGACATAATTAATCCTAATCTGAATAATTTGGGGGATGCAAAGGTCGAAGTCATATATTACTCTTCTGATGATACTCCACAAGACTCCATTCTTTCAGGTCTGAGGTCTCAATGGTGCTAATTTTAGCAGTAAACATGTAAGCTGTTGTGTAATATCTCTTCTAAAGATCATATCTGTCATCTATTCACCAGACTCCAAGAAATTAATTGGGAGGGCGCGCTCAATGCACCCTGCTCTAAAGTTCCATAATGATGGAGAGCCAGAATACATGTTAAAGATGGTACGTTATGTATGATGTCAAATGTTTAATACTTTAAATCATCTTTTCACTTTATTCTTATCACTCGTTTATCGTTTGGTTACATCTGGTTCAGATGGTACAGGAGTTCTAAATATGAGTATACATTTATCTCTAGGGAATCTTTTCTAATTACGTATAAAATATTACTCTACGTTTTGTGTTAGGTTACTGAATGTAGAATTTGCTCCTGAGAAATTTCCATCTGAGAGTACTCAAGAAATTCATGATTAGTTGACTTAAAGGATCATGTCCCCAAAAAGCCCTGCATATCTGCAATCACCAACAGTAACACCACTTAAATGGTTTGGCTCATTTGTATAAGTCAACTTTGTGTCACCTGTAATTTGTTTGGCTATTTTGAGCTGACCTTACACTAATTTTTTTTACGGATATGCCTGAGTAGATTTAGTGTTGACTGGTGACTTGTTCTGGGAATTTTGCCACTGACTATTCATGACCAAGCTCATCTTGCAGTTATGTGCCATGCATGTGATGCTGCTTTGCTGAGTTGGTTCAGTTAGCATGGCCAGATATTTATCATGCTCACAGAAAGTCTAGCCTTAAATTATGAATTAACGAATAATAGCTGGGCTAGTGGGCTGTAACGGTTCTTTCTAGGGACTGCTCCTGTTTTGTGACTAGATTGAAAATGTAGCCATTATGTCGCAGTTTAGTAGATTCGTCTTTAAATGCTTAGTTCATGTTGCCGCTGACGCTGCTAACCTTTTTAGGTAACAAATCAGCGCTTGACTAAGAAGGATCCTGAGAGAGATGTGCGCCATTTTGAATTGGAAGACCCATCTTCTGTATGTTCTTTCTTCAATATGATGATGTTAGCTTGCAGTCATCTTGTTAACACATGAATAAATTGAAAGATTCTATTTTTTTCATGTTAGGCGGTCCATTATCAAGTCGGTGATGCTTTAGAAATTCTACCAAGTCAGAATCCGTCAGCTGTTAATGCTTTCATCAAACGCTGTAACTTGGATCCAGATTGCTACATATCGGTACAGGGCTTTGTTTTGTTATATCTTGTTGATGTAGTTTCTTGTACCTTTGTGTTTTCGTCCGCCACTGAGGCAACTTCCATTAGTATCTCAACACGTTTCCTTTCCACGGTGTCTGTCTGCACATTGTTTGTTGCAAAATTAAATACAACTGCGCCTTGACCAGGCCGCTTTAGTAGTGAGTTATTCATCATGGTTTGAACAATACATCCTTTTTTTTTTCCTTTCTCGAACCTATGGTTCTTGAGTTTAGCCATAAAAAGGGGGGAGGCTAGAGGAAGCTATGCTTTCTTATATCTTCTCAATCAACCATCTAGTTGCAGTTATTGACCTAACTAAAGCACAGACTATTTATTTATTTTTGTGCCCAGATACGAGCAAAGGGAGGGGATGAAGTTTCCAAAAGTTCACCTGTGAATGGCTTGATGGATCGCATCAAGTTAAAAGACCTTTGTTGCTTTGACAATGGATGTTGCATCAGCTTCCCCTGGGCGATATTTCTATGAGGCAAGAGCAGTTACCCTGGATGTTTCATCTCATACACCTCTTTTCTAGTTTGACATCTTATCGGTGCGACTGATATGCTGATATCCCGATATTTGTTTGTAGATCATGAGCTATTTTGCAACAGCTCAACATGAAAAGGAAAGGCTTCATTGTTTTGCAACAACTGAAGATGAAAAGGAGAGGCTTCAGAAGAAAAGGCTTCAGAAGGAAAGGCTTGAGGAGTTTGCTTCTCCGGAAGGAAGAGATGGCCTTTACCAGTACAATCACAAGGAGGGTCGAACTGTTCTAGAAGTAAGTGTTGTCTTTACTGAAGATCTCCTTTACAACGTCCATGCGGTACTTAGGATGTGAAAGTTATATGGCAATATGGAATTTATTTTTCATGGCTGAACAGTGAGATATGCTTTGTAAGGTATTGGAGGAATTTCCCTGGGTGCACATGCCTTTTGAATGGTTGGTGCAATTGACACCACCATTGAAGAAAAGAGCATTTTCGATATCGTCATCCCCATTAGCACATCCAAACCAGATACACTTGACTGTTAGTGTTGTGTCATGGCTTGCTACTCCTTTCAGGAGAAAGCATGGTCTCTGCTCCACATGGCTGGCAGGACTCGATCCAAATGAAGGTATGCATTGCTTCTTACAGTTACTCTGCTGCTGCTGCCGTAACAAATGTATACTCTTGCTTTTAACTTGATCACCTCGCGAAAGAAAAACCATAAACCCTCGTCGTGCTTACGTGCAGAAACTCTTGTACCATGCTGGATACACCAAGGATCCCTGCCTCCTCCAGATCCGTCGACTCCTCTCGTTCTTATTGGACCAGGAACAGGATGCGCGCCATTCCGAGCATTTGTGGAGGAGAGGGCTGCGCAGAGGGCAAGAGAACCCACAGCTCCAATCCTATTCTTCTTCGGCTGTAGAAATGAAGACGATGATTTTCTATACAGGGACTTTTGGTCACACCATGCCCAGGACAACAGAGTGCTGTCCCTGAAAGAGGGTGGCGGTTTCTTTGCCGCCTTCTCCAGGGATCAACCTGAGAAGGTGTATGTGCAACACAAGATCAGGGAGCAGAGAGCAAGGGTGTTGAACATGTTATGCGCTGGTGCCGCAATATACGTCGCGGGGTCTTCTACCAAAATGCCTGCTGATGTTAGAGCTGCGCTGGAAGAACTTGTCCGCGAAAAGGGCGGCGACGCTGGATGGCTGAGGAAACTGGAAAGGGCTGGTAAATATAACATCGAAACTTGGTCATAATTGCGATTGTCAGAGAGAGCAAGGAAGTAGTATATAGGAGCAATAGGCTGAAAATGTAACTTTATTGCAACCAATGTAACTGATACATAGATACATGTCTATATTGGAGGCCTTGTGTGCCTTCAGTTTTGCAGCCAAACCAAATATAGAAGATCACACAACACTGTCACTGCGGCTTGTACGTATACATGTTACAGAGAGATAACCAATCAATGGTTAGCAAGAGCTGTCCATGAACTCCACAAGCAACTCCTTGACCGTGCCTCTGTCCGGCATCTTCCCAGCGGCGCCATAGATGGGAGCCATCCCCCCACTGATAGGCCCTGGATTCGCTTTCACCTGCAACCAACACCAATATAGTCAATGCTTGTGCTTTCTCTAGGAACCAGCAAAAGGTCATATTGATCACTCACTGTGTTCACGGAATCCTCGAGGTCCTTGAGGAATTCCTCATAGATAGCCGTGTGTTGAAGCGTCACGCAGATGTGCAGACTGAAGAACCAAATAGCACTGTCAGGATTGGCACTGGTACGTGGAAAACACAGCTGGTTTCTTGGATGAAATCGGGTTAATTTGGATTTACCTGTTGGGTCTCTGAAGAGCATTGAGGTGCCATCCTTTCGATGACATTATGTCATTCACCTCAAATATGTCGACTGCGTCCGACCCAAAGGCCACGACGGTCATGTCTGGCTTCCCAATCACAAATAAACCTGAGATGTCATCAATTCTGCACAAACAATTACACTGTTAGTCTAGCTACAAGATTAGAGAATTACTATAAGGATTCAGACATTGTCATTCCACATTTACGAGGACATCTGGTATAAAAACATTAATTTGACATTTGACTATTAGTTCAGAACAGGTGCGAATGATACAACATACATATTTTATGTATGGTCAGTCAGAATATATTAATCTCCAAATGACCATCAGATCACAACTTTTATTGCGAAAATGCTAGATTTTTTTTTTTTGCAAAACACTAGTGCTGTCAGTCTCTATACAGATCTGTTTATACTTTATAGTAGGCTTTCAAGCACGATAATCAAACAGTTTTCTTTACCCTTTTTGTATCTTCTTTGAGACTTCCATGATTTTCCCAGTACTTTCCAAATAACCTGGAAAACAAGCACCAGGTCCAGGATACATCAGGAATGCTGTTCTAATACAGAATTACCACCACTCTGATATATTTAAATAAAGTTGTTACCATTCAATCCAAGAGACATCATCGCAGCCCAAGCTCCTGCGACTAGTCCACCTGGCCTGCTTCCAGCCATAGTAGGGGAAATATAGAGCCCACCAGTCCATTCAGTCACTGAGCAAACAAGGAAAAGTAACACACTATATTAGTTTTGTAATATTTGTTAACTGGGCTATGTAAACATAAGCAAACATTAGCAGACACGTGAACAATTACATGCATGAGTAGTATACAGCTGTGTGCCACCATTACCAGAGGCCACTACTATACAGCTCAGGTCTATATATTAGAGAAAGGGAGTGCCAACAAGAAAAATCTTCTTCACTATGTTTCAACAATTGACTGGAATGTTACAAAATGTTTTTGTTTTTTACTGATTTCACAAGGTAAATTACGGTGTCCAGTTAGTAAATGTTGAAGTCAGGATCTGATTGTGTTGTATAATTCAAAGAAGATGGAGACTTACCAGCAACAAATTGGTGCTGAATTTGATGCAAATATCAAAGATGACGGCGCCAATCACAAAAGAGGGAGAAAATGTTAGAAAATTGCACAGCAAACTGAAGATAAATATTCCATGCTTATTTCTACCTTTCTAATTTCATGATTCCTGTATAGGACAGTACTGGTGCCTTTTGGGGCTAGCCCATACTTATGAACATCTGTTGAGATCGACGTAACACCTTTGACAGAAAAATCAAAAGGAGGAATTGGATACCTGCATGTTGCAAAGGACAAGTAGGTATAACATTAATGCTGACAGCAAGATTCAGAAAGTGGATAGCACATCCATTGAAAGTTGTAGCACAATATAGTTGACAAAATACAAAATAGTGTAAGTACGTATCATTAAATGTTCTAAAGAATTTCTTCAAAGTTGGCACATGTATTACTACTGCTGACAACGAGTCAGGGCACAATTAGAGAACATTAGATAACTGGAACAATATTTATTATTATATGAGAAGAGTAAGTACCCAAGCTTATGGGCGAAAGGCAATACAAAGCCACCAAGGCATAGATCAACATGCAAGCAAATGCCATATTGTGAAGCCAACTCCCCAAGTTCCTGAAATATTTTGAGTTATAAAGCAACCACCAAACTTGCTGATGCAACAGCGCAAGAAGTACGACTAATGCTAATATTTACCTCGATGGGGTCAATTAAACCGTGGGGAAATCCTGGTGCAGATCCAACCATCTGGACAATAGAAGTTTGTTAAAAGGCATCAATACACATAGACAGACAACACATTTGAGCTGCAAGCAAGACAGTAAGGTACATACTAGTCTCACGAATCTCAGGTGAATGGATGCTTACCATTATGGTGTTTCCATTTATGCACCGTTTGAATCCTTTTACATCTGCAAGAAATTCTTTATTCACAGGTACACGCCGCACTTTAATATTGAAATATTGGGCAGCTTTGTCATAGGCAGAATGAGCTGATTCAGCAATAATCCTGTATAATAAACTTTTGTTACCATGGAGACAAGGAAATTGCTATGCGTTCCAAAGCAAAAAGGTATGGGTTGATAAACCAAATAAAATGCATCACTGTCTCACATTTCAGGCTTTGTGATTCCCTTCTTTGACTGCATATAATCGCGTGATGTTTTGACGGCCAACAATATGCTTTCAGTTCCGCCTGACGTCATATTGCCACAAATTTGTCCACCAGACGCTTTTTCTTTGCTGCCAAGCAAAGCAGCTGTCATTGCAACTACTTCAGCCTCTAACTGTGCCACACTCTTGAATACATCCTGATGCAGTGGATTTGTGTGTGAAAACCTGAAAACATGAAGAAAAGTTTATGCATCATTCATTTGGAAGTCGTCATTAGAGAACGTACTACGAGTCTGAAGGTTAGGTATATAATGCAAGGCCTATTCACACGCAACTTGAAACATTTAATTATGAAGAAGAAAATCCCAAATTCGCTATCCCTATTATTGATCATGGAAGTAGATACTTCACTGACTAATCTTTCAGATAGTCTATAGTCATATTATTTGGAGCTTCTTTACTGATCTTGCTTCATACAGGTAGCATGTAAATTTTAAGAAAGTGCCCCCTGAAAAACAAATATGACATTTTTTTTACATAAGCTAGAGTCATCGCCTATCATTATGAAAAAAAAGGCGGAATCGCCTATTATTGGCTACATTTTCTATGTGAGGTGGAAAGTGATACAAAGCATATGTATAAATACAGTTCATATCAGGAGTAGCCAGGATATATTAAAATCTCAGGCCTTACATAGAGTAGGCCTTGTTTATAAGTGAAAAATGGCCTTCAGACTCGCTCCCAGCGATATAACTGCAAGGAACCGAGAGCAGAGTTAGACACGCTTATTTGACATGAAACAAAAAATGTGAAAACACTAGAGTAGAATTCAAAATTCTAAGAACACGAAGCAATTCAAGTTCATCATGTCATCGAGGTGCACGTACACAGTGCCGGAGCATTTGCCCTGCCATCTCACATCCTTGTCTTTGAGCGCCTGGAGCTCGCCTATGACTCCGTCGGGATCCCCGACGGCGGGCAGCTCGGTTCGCAGGTTCTTCTTGGCGGATGCACTGCCTGACTGCAACTGCTCAACAACCTGCAGCACAAATGGCGCACGATGATAAGCAAAAGCGGTTGGTCACCGATGTCAGCATGGATGGGTATGGCGTGCACGGCAGCAGCTGACTATGAGATGCGTGTGCTGTCTGCCTGTTTCCAACAGTGCAAGAAGATATTGTCTTGCTTATCCAAGATTCTTTCTGAATTATGTCGAAATCTTTTCTTGCTTATTATCCACCCAAGATTGCTTGTTCGATTGCTGCTGGTTGGGTTGGGATGGGATGGGCGGATGGCTAATCGGTGGTGGTGGTGATTGGTTACCTTGCTCTTCTCGGCGGCGATGTACCCGCTGACCCCCGGCACCAACCTGCAGGCGGAGCAAGAGCAGATTAGATTAGATTGGATAGATGAACTGAAGTAGCTATAGTTGAGTAGCGCTGAATAGGATGAAGGCGAGAAAGATAAGCGAGAAGAGAGAAGTACTTGACGGTGGCCATGGCGAGGGTGATGAGGACGGTGCGGAGGCCGCGGTCGGCGACGTCGGCGGCGGCGGCGTGGACGGCGCGCGCGGCGAGGAGCGCGAGCAGCGGCGCGGCGACGAGGAGGAGCGGCTCCTGCCCCGCCAGCCGGTCATTGGCCGCGGCCCGCAGGCGCTGCGCCAGCTCGGCGGCCGCCTCCATGGCAACTTCAAGCCGGATCCCAAGCTCGCTCGCTCGCGGTTCTTGGTGTGGTTGGTGGACGGGATTGAATTGTTATATACTACTACCACTAGTACTGGCACTACTACTACTAGGCAGAGGAAGGGGGTGACAAAGAGGAGGGACGACGATGATGGCCCGAGGAGCTGACCTTGTGAGATTCTGGACTGAGATTGAGGAAGATGATCCGGGTCACCGGGTCAGCGTATATAAACAGGGGAAGAGTGCATGATAATCCAGCTTTTTGCAATGAAAACTTGACATAAATCTTGTTATAATTCTTGCGTTTTATTACTGCGTGCCATGTATGGTCAAGCGATCCGTGCTGTGGCCTGCGAGGGCAATCAATGCCGTCGATTTCTAGACGCTTTGATTTGCTTTGCTTCCTGAGGCGGGCAAGCTTCGTCTTCTGGTCTAGTCTTCTTCTGGAAGCCTTCTGTTTGTGGTGCTCTGTTTTTTTGTCTTTGGCTGGCCGGAGACGGACGGAAGACCCAACAGAGAGAGAGAGGCGCCACGTCCCTCTCTATCTCTCTCTCCCGGTCAACAAAGGTATGCGTTGCTTGCCTACTTACAAAACAAAAAATGTGGCGGAACTGAAACAGGAGGTGTCACCGGAGTCTAGCCCTTTCATTTTTACAAAAAATCAACCGCAAACCCCGTGTAATATCCAGGATCACAAACCTCCTACTCTAGGAGTGCGGCGTTCCTGCTCCCGAGCTCATCTGCACCCGCCCTGACGAAAAAAAAATCAAAACAAATACTAACAAAATTCAAAAAAAAGGATTTTTTTGAATTTTTTTAATATTTATTTTGAATTTTTTTTCGGACCGGGTGCACACGAGCCTGGGCACCGAATTGGGTTTTCGCTAGTAAGCGGTGTATTCCGAGATTTACTTTGACCAATATTTAGACCAATCATGTATAACGTGTCTGTTATAATGAAATGAGTTTCCGATGGTAGGATTTTTATAGCAGACATCTCATATTGTTCATCTAACCGATGATGATCAACATAAGTATCAAATCAAAATATGTAATAGGCCATGTATATCCCGATAGAGGGAGTATACATTATCCTTCACAAAATTAACCACACGGCTAAATGACAGTGTGCGTGATTCGTCTCTTGTTCCCGTGGGCCTCATCCATCGGATCTCGTCGTAACAGTGCTACTTTTTTTTTTGTTATCGATTCGAGTCCACATATATCGGTAAAACCTCCCATGCTTATGGTTTTATGTTACTATTGCTCTAGATTTATGTCGTGTTGTAATTTCCTCTTCGAAAGGAAGTGCTCTCTTCCTGCTTGTGTGTATAATGCAAGGGAACTTTTTTTCCTTGATAAAGAGAATAAATTAATGTCGAGAGCATATCAATTACATCAAGCCTCTACAACAACACAAATATCAAGAGATTGTCAAGACATCACGAGAATGCACATACAAAAAAAAGTAGAGACAAACAGTTGTAGCAAACATCAACCATCAATCATCATGCAATATCTTCAACAAGGGAATGTCGCGTGAACGTTGTCATTCCTAGGTTCAACTGATGAAGGTTGGACCTAGAGTTTTAACCCTGAAACTCGAGACCCTACTCAAAGAGCCCCACCTATTCAAAGAGTATATCATATATATTGCTTTGTCGGAGCAGGGGGCCTTCGATCCTGCTCAGTTGTTGGGTATATAATATCAGCCCACCCCATAACTTGAAGCCTACAACTCAATTAGTTTTCCATGCTACCACCACATGTCGATCCTCCATCGCACAACCGTATTCGCACATAGTTCTGTCGTGGACCTATCCACACTACTGGAATCATGTATGTGCAACACATGATGTCGAATAGTGCCTAGGGGCGCCTTCCATCAAGGCCGATGGAGCCCAACATAACGGGCATGGAGCACTGGTCCCATGACGCCAAGAATCTTGCCCGCCCACGTAGAGCTAATTTAAGGCAAGCCGCGTGGGGCATTGCGGACACGAGCCAAAACCGTACATCGAGCGGAAGTAGAGTCATCAGATATGCCTTTGCAGAATCCTTCCAGGGCTCTGTGAAACTCCATCCACTACACCGAGCAAGGGACGGCCAAATACAGGAGCACGCCCAGAGGCTAAAACCCGCCAACTGTGCACCCTGTTAGATTCGATTAGCAGGTTGGGGCCGCATCACTAGGAGCAATATAGTTGTTCGTGAGCATGATCGAAGATGGCCGCATCCGGACAAAACCATTACGCAAGGTCATAAATTCTCTCCGCCATCAGAAGACGGGGACTAGAGAGCACTAAGACAAAATCGAGCTCTGGAAACAGTTTTGGTACATGGGCCTCTGGCGGCTCCTCGTTCTATCTCCAAGCATGTGTCGCTGATACTCGGCATAGCGGAGGTAGTTTCGAAACCACCAGCAATGATATCCCACAGCAAGCGGTTTTGGTTGACAGACCTCTTCCAATGCTAGGATGTCCAGAGGCGGTTGTTTCGATGGAAGTGCCTCCTACACACTAACATTACAGGTGGTTGTTTCGATGGAAGTGCCTCCTATACACTAATATTACAGGCGGGTTCCTTAATAGAACTGTTCGTACCTCACTTTTATTTTCATTTTGTTTTATTACATTTTAGCAGCATACCAAATACGCATTCATGGTATTTTCATAATGTACAAGCACATTTTCATCTCATAATTGCATTGCATTTCACAACTAGATTCATATATGTTCAAATGTCTAGGGGACAACATATGCAATAAAGTGCTCAAAGTTATAATGTGTATAGGACTCTAGGGGCATGTATGCAACAAAGTGCTAAAAAGAGAGAAGACGAGTTTTTTTTTCTTTTGTCATTTATAGGAGTTGTACCATTGGTGGAGGCGACGCGTCTTATTGGTTCCGTCATTGAAGACGGCCGCATCTGAATGGACAAAGCTGTTACACAAGGTCACATCTTATCGGCTGCCGTACATGAACGGAGCTATGGTGTGCTTATGGGGGGTTGTGGCGGAGGTATATGTGCTTATGGGTATGGGGGGTTGTGCCCCCCCCCCCTTGCATGTCTTAGGAAAACGTGTGAACGAATTATTTTTCGAAAGGTTAGATGAGAAAACAAAAAGTATTTGGCCCCTTAAGTCCACATATTTTATCATTTGCCCCCCTGAACTTCCTCTCTAGCTCGCATGAGTGGATATATAGGAAAGGATTCCAAATCCGCCGAATGGCTCGTATGATCGTGAGCATTCACAAAAGGCCACTGATAGGTGCCGGTGCGCCGGCCGAAATTTCGACCGGTCGCACCGCGCACATACGATTTGACTATTTTAGTCCCGTCTGATTGAAGTGGTGAGATAAAAAGTTGTCCGGGCCGTTCCTTTCTTTGCTCATGTACGCACGTCGCGTCGCTTGTCCCATGTGCATCAGCGCCATGCCGTGCATGTTGCATGTTGTTATGTGTGTGGAGCCCACCCAAATGATGCTACACTTCTCACTGCTATCTACACAGGGAGTCTGCACTTGTTTTTAGAGTGTATCACCTATGTCGGCAGAACTTCACAACAAAACCTACAAATCAAAGCAAAAAAAAATGTAGCATTGTAGCATAAACCAAAAAACAAAAACCATGAAAGCAAAATTGGTGTATGTTCCAACATATCTCCCATATTTCTACAACTGAAAAAGCACTCATGTAGCATTCCATCAAGAAACAATAACAATTTCTTGGGAGTAGATTCCTAGCTTGTTTACAAACAATAATCACCAAATACTTTCAGAAAGTAACTTGGTTGAAGCCAGTGGCGGTGCCAGGATTCAAACCTTGTGATGTCAAGATTTACAAAAAAAAAGAGTAAAAAGAGCATACGTTTTTACAAACATATTTTTGGTAACAATCCTTTGCGCTTCTGCATATTTTGATAGGTATGCATAATAGCATTGTGCTAATAGATTGGATTACATTGGTTTCAACATAAGTACGATAAGACAATGATACAAGAAATCATCGCCCCATTTATTCCACAAATCATATTAGGTATATTTTATTATGTGGAAAATGTTATCCCAACTGTCACCATCGCAGCCGGCAAAATCACTGATAGCTTCACCAATATACTAGAGGAAAATTGGTATTACTGAAAACGACATATCAAATTCTTAATAAAGAACAACCTCTTAATTTCTAATATTGGTCGTGAGAGAAGAAATTAGGAAGAGAAGGAAGATAGGACTTACAAATGAAAGGAGAAGGGCATGTCTTGGTGTTGGATTTGATATCATCGTGCCATGGGCATCACGTCGCCCGCGGCTCGCCGGAGGCGAACTGACGATGAACAGTGCATCACATCGCAGTCGCTGGAGATCGACGTGCAGTTCGAAGATTGCATCTAAATTTTAGTGGTATTTTGGAGAGGCTTTTACACGGGAAGCAGAAAACTGAAAAGGTGGAGAAGTTTGAACTGTAGAAGGAGAAATCACGGGATTTCAGGGATCAACCGATCAGGGAAGTTATTAGGATTGCTTTCTTTCTTTTTCCCAGCCAAATGTTACCCCAAAGGCCCGAACATATGACAAGTGGGCCTTTGTATTCAGTTTTCAGAATTTGCTTGTTCAGCGGTGGCCGCTGGTTGAAGCACCCCTGGTGCGCCGCTGGCGGCCTCACTGTCGACGCTCGCTGCACGGGTTGCATGAACGATAGTAGCGAGCCAACGCCATTTAATGGATGTAGCAAAAAACCTCGCCGGTCGTAGCAAAAAAACAATGACGGTTGCAGCAAAAATCATCGCCGCCGTCGTCCCGGGTCAAATCTTCGCCATGAATGGATGTAGCAAAAAACCTCTCTGGTAGTAGCAAAAAACAATTACGGGGGCAACAAAAATCATGGTCGCCGCCGTCCCTGGTCGCATCTCCATCATGAATGGATGAAGCAAAAAACATCGCCGGTAGTAGCAAAAAACAATTATGGGTGCAACAAAAATCACCGTCCCGGGTTGCGTCACCGCCATGAACGAATGTAGCAAAAAAAAAACTTCGTCGTTAGTAGCAAAAAACAATTACAGGTGCAGCAAAAATCCTCATCGCCGCCGTCCCTGGTCGCATCTCCGCCATGAATGGATATAGCAAAACAACCTCGCCGATAGTAGCAAAAAACAATTACGGTCCAGAAAAAATTATCCTCGCCGCCGTCTCTGGTCGCATCTCTGCCATAAAATGAATGTAACAAATTTTCTCACCGATTGTAACAACTGACGACGATTGCAGCAAAAGGCCGTCGGCCGTAGCTCCGACTTGAATGGATGTAGCAAAAAAATCGCTGGTTCCAGCACGCGGCCGCCACGGTCGCAGCTCGCCGGACGACGCATCGGAGGACTGAGAGAAAAAAATAGCAGCCATGATGGGCCAAGGGCATGTAGGAGGCTGAGGAGGAAAATCCAACAACGCAAACAAATGAATCTGTAGACGTGTTAGCCATAGAATCGCTGGGCGATCCAGCGGTACGCCAGCGACCGGCCGGCACATAACGTTTCCCTTCACAAAATGCTTAAATTTGATTTTTGAGACATGGTATCATGTGATGTCTTCCCCCGAAGGCACGAGAAGGTCGCTCACAAACAGTGACACCACCACGTACAAGTACAACATTCCGTTGGCGTTAAGCGTGACATACATCGAGCGGCATGTTAACATGGTTTCAGTTGACAGCATGCTAATTAAGCAGCTTGATTTTTATTATTCGCAGTGGCATGGTTGGGTATCATTCCTCAGCCACGGCGGCGACGATCCCGCGGTACACGGCAGGCTCAACGACGGCCGCCGCCGGAGTAAGATTTACCAGCACCTTCGCCGGCGCCACTAGCTGCCTGGCCTGCTCCCTGGGCCGCCGACTTCACGGCGGCTCCCGCGCCCTCAGCAGCGGTGGCGGCGCCTGTCCCGGCTCCTTCGGCCGCTTTGCCGAACTCGCTGCCGGCACCCTGGCCGTCGGCAGTCATCACGACCGCCATGCTGACCATCACCAGCAGCAGCGCCACCAGGGCAACCCCCTTCTTCCCCATGCTCCCTCTTTCTTACTCCCGCTAAAATGATCTATCTTTCTATCGATCGATCGATGAAGCATACATAATATCCAACGACGGAGGTCTATTTATAGCAAGCCCAGCTGCGCCTCAGGCCTCACTTCTCGTTTCCAGATAATAGTACATTGTAGCTACAATAATGGATATGGACCAGCGTATCTTGATAACACGACCTAATTCCATCACTAAACTAGTGCTCCTTCCAACCAAATATTATTATTCTTATTTGTCTCTCTTCTAGGCTTCTAGCTGCTGCTACACGTACAGCGTCCATTCATGTGGTTATTAATTACTACACCCATCACAAACCAATGAGAACAATCGATGGTGATCTGGGCAAGCATAGGGATCAAACATCCTGCTCTGTTAGATGAAGTTGAGATGCTCAGGCAATAGGCGTCTTCTTTCACTACTACCTTGTACAGGAAGAGAAGCTTCTTGCAAGTGTGCACACACAATTAAAAAAAAACAGTACCATCAGCAACACATCAGGTGCACAGACGATGACAGGCTAAAGCAGTTTGATTTTATTCATGATGCAAATTAAATGGTGGTAGAGCAGCACCACCAGAACTCTTTTCTTTTATCAGACACATTCTTGCTTGCCCATGCTTACTACAGGAGCGATCCCCCGCTGCATGACTCGCTAGACTCGAACCAGACACTGTTTTCATCCGCATCTTCCAGATGCAGCTACATGTAATATCCAGTGATATCGAGATCAGAAACCCCGTTTACATCATCCTTGCTTCGCCAAAATTAACCACGCGAGTAAATGACAGTGTACGTAACGCATCTCTTGCCATCATATCACCGGCCCCTCGTATCTCCACCATACATATTTTGCTTTCTACAAAAATTCGTCTGGCAAAGCAAATTCCCCTTCCTTTGCCGGCTGCCATGTTTTTCTACTACCTTACCTGCCCTGCATATCTAGCTAGATGGATAGATAGATAAATGTTACAAGTAAAAAAAAAAGGTTACTGGGATGTCGTCTGTCTTTTGGCACAAACCACAGCAAGGCAGTGCCATATGTAGTATATCATCTTCGTTCGCCTGTCCCTCAACTGGCGAAACCCCGCAGGAAACCAAACCGGCTCGAACTCGAAACAGGTCTCTTGAGGGTTGCTGCTGTGCTTGAAGTGTCCTTTGGCGCCTCAGGGGTAGGCACTCCTTCCTTCATCGAAGTTGCCCGGTTGATCACAGCCTAGAGATTAAACAGCAAGAGCTTCAGTTGCATTCGGTTTGGATTTAACCAAGGTACTCTATGTTGTAATTACTAAAAATAGCTGGTAGAATCGTACAAACATATCCTATCTACAAATAGATAGTCCAAGCTACCATGTCAAAAAGATGGCGGTGCCGGGGGCAAAGTTCCACAACATATAATACATCCACAAAGTACATTTTTCTTAAAGTTATTCTTTTCTACAGCCCGTACAAGCTGTCACTCAAAGAGTGACATGTTTTTATTAAAAAAATCACCACATTCTGATTAACATGGAAGAGCAAACTAGAGTTAGCAGACCAAAATTAGGTTCAAAATGTAATGCTATAGATATCCAATATTCACGACTAGTACTTTCAGGCAGCGTGTCAAATCACTGTGTACAACAATCATTAGGCAGATCGCACCATCTTCAAGTAGAAAGTATCAACAGACCATAAGAAGCCCTAAAGAACAAAATGCCAAGAGATGCTCTTACCCTTTTAGGTATTGATGTAGTTCCAGCTAGCATACTCAGTCCTGATGCTGATATGGCTGTAGACGAACGCAAAACCTATATAAAATTAAAATATTAGACACAATAGACCAGGCCAAATGTGTTGTAAAAAATATTAAATTAAAACTGACCTTAGGTGGATCTGCTCTAGGTGATTGAGCTAGAGGAGACACGGGTTCTGAACCTGACGGCAAAGAAGCAGTCTGTAGTAAGAAAGAGAAAAAGGTTAGCCTGTGAAGATCAAAACTATATTGAAACTGGAAAAAGGGTGAAGGAAGTTACCCTAGTAATTCCTTCTGAAGACTCGATAGCAGGGAGAGGAGTTGATGCTGTGACCTGAAAAATGATTTTGTTTACGAGATTAGGATTCACAGAGAACACGACATTCGAACCAACAGGCCTCATGCCATAGACGCGTCATGAAAATGGCCACAATAAAATAAGCACGCTATAGGGAATAATGTATGAGATATATTCACAGGACTTGCCTTAAGAGCATCGGCTTTCGGACTCCGATCCAATCTTTTAGTGAACTCACATAACTCATGTATTCCTCGTGTTGTGTGATCCTAAGATATTTCAGTCAAAAAGGGTTAGCAACACATAATCTCTATAGAAAAACAAACTGTGGGCTAGGAATTTCTACTTACTTGAGTATATGCAAGGCGTCCAAGCTTTGTCTCCTGCAGAAGAGTAAGAGATTATTCGAACTGGTTGTATTGAACACAAAGACACAAGTATGTCCAGTGCAAGCCTGAAAGGTTACAGGTACTACTCCACTACTTACCAGAGTGCGGACAACATGGTGAACTGATTGTATTTCCTCCTGAAAGGCACTTAGATCTCCATGTATCACTGTAACCTGTGAAATACGTATTATTTTTGCATCAGTATCTTTTAAAATACACTAAAGGCTGGAAACAACAAATATGCGGGCAAGTTCCTCAAACCTCTTTCCCTGTGGCTTCAATAATTTCGTGGCATTCATCTAGACTACAATCGACTCGGTCGATCCTTCCAGCCAAATGCTTTTTTGAAGCCTGATATCAGCAGAATGAAAACAAATATAGTTTTCGTTAAAACAAAATATAGTCAGCACAAATGAAGCTAACATATAAAACAATGTTAGAAATATATGAGACCTATCCAAACATCATTTCCGTTTGTGTGCTTTTTTCCTCTTCTGAATGCATACAAGCACCAAGTAGAATTATAAAAAAAAAAACTATGTGCAGATACATAAACCGTAAATGTGCGTCTACATGATGTGGCATAACAAAAACAGGTCAGCAACAATGTAAGAAAAATGTTTAGCCATATAATAAAAAAATGGATGTACAAAATTGAATGTGTTTAGCGGTTTTAACTGAGCAACCTCTGACGTGGTGTATTTCAAACTTTAATGTACCAGTTCTAATAGAGATTGGCATAGTGCAAGTCCTAAACTTCATCTACTCCCTCCGATTCATATTACTTGTCTTAGATTTGTCCAGATATGGATGTATCTAAAAAGTGTCTGGATACATCCGTATCTAGACAAATCTAAGACAAGTAATATGGATCGGAGGGAGTAATAGAGATTGGCATAGTGCAAGTCCTAAACTTCATCAAGACGTCACAGACTGCATACTTAGGTGAATCTTATAATACAACTTTACTATAATACTAATACATTTGTAGTGACAGCACTATGGCATCCTTGCACCCGTCAACTGGAAATGTCATGCAGTTTGATAACAACATTCCAGTGAATATAGGAAGAAGAAACTTACATGAACACTTTCTGAAACCTGATCCAATTGTTTACCAACTACGTTGCAGGCATCAGCCAAGCCACGCTTGGTGACAAACATCATATCAGAAATTTTCCATCCCTGTAAATTAGCGAGTTAGCTTCAAGAGAAGTGCCAATGGTGAACTTCAAACATCAGAGTAGGAACAGGATGAGCTCAGGTTGCAATCTCAGACCACTACACTATAAGAATCTAAAATGACAAGAAAGAAAAGTAGCCCTTGTAGGACAGTGTAACATAACTTTATTGTGTAATTTGTTAACATATATTATCCTTGCACCAAGTTGACAGGGAGATAAATGTTTACCTTCCATCTTATGTATAAATAGCCAATGGCTCCAACAGCAATAAAAGTTAAACCATAAGCACCAGCACCTGCAAGAGAATGGTTTTGCTTCAGCCGATATAAAAAAAAAATATGATACCAATTCAATTCGGTTCCTTGCAAGTTAAATTGAAGTGACAAACAGCACATAATGAGTATATTCTCTGATAGCTCTGGTTCACATAGGTGGAGGCTACATGGCACATCGCATAGAAGGCGAAGAAGACATGGTTACTTGAGCCACGGACACACGTGATTTGGGTATGAAAGAGAGGAAGCAGGCAGCAAACCTGGTCCGCCATTGACGTTGATAATCTGCGGGCATTGGGCCTCACGGGACAATGCTTGGAGCTGATCCCTGAGATAGTTGACCTGAAACGCGAGGTCGATCGACCGGTCAGGTTAGCGTCTGTGTTGCATACAGCAAGCAAGCATATTTGGTGATATTATGATAAAGAGGCGGATGAAGAAGACCTGAGACAACAAGAGGTCGTTCTGCGGCGAGGTGTTGGACGAGCCTTCCTTCTTGTCCTGCTTCATGAACTGGATGGCACAAAGAGGGGAGGGGGTGAGATGGTGAATATAACAGAACAGAACAGAACAGAACGGAACGGGGGATCCTCATCCAATCAACACAGGCAATGGCCATGGATGGATGGATGAATACGATTACGGCACCTTGAAGGAGAAGGAGAGCACGTCCCTGAGGTCCGGAAGCTTGCTGCCGTCTCCGCCGGTGACCATGGTTCCGATGATCCCTGCAGGCATACATACAAGCAGACACCACTCCGTCAGCTGCCTGCCTAGCTTAGCAACACGGGGAGCGCGCGGGCGCGAGCGAGCGGAATCGGCACGGAGCAATCGGCTCACGGGGCGTCACCGGGAGGGAGGGGGCGGGGATTCGCGGGAAGCTAAATCGATGCGGCCCGGCACGCGGGACGGGGAAGGGGGAACAATCGATGGCGCGGGGGGTGGAGGAGAGGGGACGGGGGAAGGATGGGGGGCGGGGTGACCTGAGCCGATGACGATGGCGATCTTGCCGAGCACCATGGCGGCGGGATCGAGGCGCCGGCCGGGTGGCTGGCGGGTAGGAGGGCCACGGCGACGACGAGGACCAGGAAGAAGCTAGGGTTATTCGGGGTCGCTCCACTCCGCCTTCCGTCCTCCCCCTCTCTCTCTCTTGTTTTATTTTTATTTTTGTTTTGGGTTTTGTTTTTGTCTTTCTTTCTTTCGCAAGGGGAGAAGAGGGGTGGAGATGCTGCGGGAGGGGAGATTCGAAGCCAGACGACGCGCTCGCGCGGGCCGGGCTGGGCCGGGCCTGGGGGGAAAGGATGGGTCGCCAAATGGTCACCTTGGATCGAATGGACGGATGGGCCCAAATAAAATAAAATCATGCGCTCAAACAAAAATCGTTAACCGAGTATTGCAGTTCTTGGCCAGTATGGTGAACAGTAAAATCAGGAAAAAAATAAAAAGTAACTCTTAAAAAATCTGTTTTTTGCGATAAACGTTGATAAATTTTTACTAACATATAAATTTTGGTGATGAAAAAAATATCTGTCGAGTTCTGGGAAAAAAAACCCAATAGGGCATTTTTTTAGGCATTTGGGAAACATCAAAAAACAATTGACCAGACCTCCATGAATGTTTTCTCATCACTAATCTTTGCACATGGTAAAATATTCAACAATGTTTGTCACAAAAAATATTTTTTTATTAGGTTTCCCTTTTTTAAAAATTAACTATTCACAAGGGTGAATATGCACCCGAAAGCAGAACATCACTTCCCCTTCTTTGCTTCTTTTTTTAAACAAACCTACACATATACAGTACTGCTACTCCGATCTGATTTATTCGCTTTTAATCCATAAAAAAGAATCATAGCAAGTGTTAGTGTCGAAAGAAACTCCTACCAAGATTATATATGGATGTGCAGGAAGGTGTTGCCGCCCTGAGGCGGCGCTCCAACCCGCAACCTAGCTCGAATCTCATATGGAAATGCCCGGTTCCACCTAAAGTTCCAATTAAGTGAAAAGTTCCTTCAAGTGCCCCCGACACACAATAGAATTTATCTAACTCGTGTGATCTATGTGGTCTAGAGAGCAAGAACACCTTCTTTCATGCTTTCATTGGACGGCCTCTGGCCCGCACACTTTGGCAGGCCATGTGGAGTTTGGGATCTCCCGAACACTTGAGCTTTTTCATGCTAAATGTGTGGGAATGGATTTTCCACGCCTAGCATGAATCGAATAGTGATATGGTGCATGAGAAGCCCACCCCTTCAATTATAGGATCGAGAAGATTCCTTGCGAGCTACTCCCTCCGTTCCAAAATACTTGTGGTTTTAGTTCAATTACTCAACTCGCTCCTCCCCATTCGGCAGCATCCGGATGCTGGCATTGCGAAGGGCAAGCATGTGGTCTCTTATTCGCAAGATACAATTCCAGAACGACACTGTATGGATGGGTGGCACAAGGTGTGATCAAAATGGTGTTCTTCGCGCAAGGCGAGCGTGAAAGTGAATGGCGGACAGAGTGCTCCGTGTGTATTGGTTCCGTGGTGCAGGTATTTCATCCAATGACAACTTGTCATCGGGTTTTGGGTGCGTCGTGTAGAAAGAATATTTTCCATGATAATCAAAGAATGAAAGTATGGCTTATTTATTTTCGGTATTGTTACCAGTTGATGTTCGTTGTGAAGGGGGTGGCAAGCGAACCCTCCTGAAGAGATAAAACAATTGCCTTCTTGGGTAGTACTTTATATTCTAAAATGTTGTTTACTTATCCAATGATATGGAGTAAAAATTAGGAATCCGCTTATGTAATAAAGCCGATCCACTTAGAGGGTGTTTGTTTCAGGGACTTATTGATTTAGGGACTTAAAAAAGTCCCTATAAGTCCCATCTAAACCAAACAGGAGGGACTTATAGGGACTTAAAGTGGGCATTTGGGACTTATGAAATAAGACTCTCAAGAAGGGACTTATAGGGACTTATAGTTGTAATATGGTCTTCTAGTCCATGTTAAGTGCCAGGAACCAAACAGATAGGGACTTTTTAGGGATTTGGGACTTATAAGTTGGGACTAAAAAAAATCCTAGGACTTATGAACCAAACAGGGCCTTAGGTATTAGGACCGCTTTGCCGGTTGATTCTAGAAACTAATTTGTATAGAGGCGTGAGCGCTCAATCCCATTGAATATGATCCCCTAGTCATGGACAGAGATGTCCAAGGAGCTTCCTGAACTAATCATGGAAAGAGATGTTGCCGTGATGGGAATATGGTGAGTAACGGCTTGCCACAGAGCAAGCTAGAACCGCTGTTTGGCTAGCATCACTCTTTACATATCAAGAGATTAATGAACACTATAATTTGAGTACACAAACCCGATTATTTTCCTCAAAACCGTTGGTGATTTGTTACGCACGGCACAAAGAACAATTTCCGCATTGCAAAAAGTACATGTATTCCTTCTTCAGGTTGTTAACTTTGAAGCTTATAGACAAAAATATCAATGCCTACAGTACCAAATAATTATCACTATTCTCCATGAAATATACCTTTATAATTTATATATTAGTATTGTAAATCTTTATATATTTAACACTGGCAACATTTGACTTTTGAAAAACTATACACCTTAGGAAGCGTTTCAGTTTGAGCGACAATCCAAGGAGAAAGTTTCTCCAAAGAAAACTAATATTGACATCCTCCTAATTTTGTGCAAAGAGAAACAAGTTTTTCTTTTTAGTTTCTCCAAAGAAAACTAATATTGACCTCCTCCTAATTTTGTGCAAGGAGAAACAAGCTTTTCTTTGTAGTTTCTCCAAAGAAAACTAATATTGACCTCCTCCTAATTTTGTGCAAGGAGAAACAAGCTTTCTTTGTAGTTTCTCCAAAGAAAACTAATATTGACCTCTTCCTAATTTTGTGCAAGAGAAAACACAATCACAAAAGGGACGGGCTAATGGCATTGATTTGGCAGGAGTATGTGTTAAGTTTATAAAGTTTGAAACAAAAGGCGAAAATGAGAAACACAATCACAAAAGGTTTTGTAATGACAAAGCTAATATGCACTGTAAATTGAAACGAGTGAATAGCAAAAAACTACCATATTACGGGCTATCGTTCCAAAAAACTACCGCTTTTTTAAATTTTCCAAAAAACTACCACAAAAGTGGTGGGATGTTCCAAAAAACCCAAGTGCCCGAACGGTTACGTTTTAAGTGGGGTTATGACACATGGGGCCCGCCCGTCAGGGTTTTGTCGGCCACAGGGCTCACGACGCGCGGGTGACGGCCGTTAGGGTGCACGAGCCGTCCCGACCAGGTTTCAATGCTCCAACCCTAAATTTGACCTCTTTGGGGTGGCCACTTGTCGACCAGCCCTAAAGTGATCAAATATGGCCACTTTGGGTGCCTACTTGTCGACCAACCCTCAAGTGGCCAAATATGGCCACTTTGGGGGGCAACTTGTCGACCAAACCCTAAAGTGGCCAAATTTGGTCACTTTGGGGGGCAACTTGTCGACCAACCCTAAAGTGGCCAAATTTGGTCACTTTGGGGGCAACTTGTCGACCAAACCCTAAAGTGGCCAATTTTGGTCACTTTGGGGGGCAACTAGTCGACCAACCCTCAAGTGGCCAATATGGCCTCTTTGAGTGGCCACTTGTCGACCAACCCTCAAGTGGCCAAATTTGACCTCTTTGGGGTGGCCACTTGTCGACCAACCCTCAAGTGGCCAAATATGGCCACTTTGGGAGGCAACTTGTCGACCAAACCCTAAAGTGGCCAAATTTGGTCACTTTGGGGGGCAACTTGTCGACCAACCCTCAAGTGGCCAAATATGGCCTCTTTGAGTGGCAACTTGTCGACCAACCCTCAAGTGGCCATTTGGGTGCCTACTTGTCGACCAAACACTAAAGTGGCCAAAATTGGACCAAAGCCTAACATATCTAACCTTAAACATCAAGATTTGGCCATCTAGGGACCAAACCCTAACAGATCAGAACTAAAACATCAAGATTTGGTTATCTCAAACCAGAATATATCTAACCTAAAACATGAAGATTTGGCCATCTAGGGACCAGACCCTAACAGATCAAAACTAAAACATCAAAGATTTGCAACTTTGACCAAACCAGAACATATCTAACCTTGAACATCAAGATCACCATATCAAATCATTCATACACACAAATATAGATAAAATATTCACTCATAAATTGCATCATAGACAGATTGATTCGTCACATAGATAGATCATTCAACATTTTTCTTTCAATATCTTCATACATTGCATCATATACAACTTGATTCATCACATACATAGCTCATTCAACATTATTCTTACACCAACTTCAAACATCACATAGATAGAAAGACAGATCTAGGAACACAGCAACATCAAAACAACATCATGGGTATAGAATCCTAGTCCACCTCTGCCTAGTGACCTAAATGGATGGAAGTTTGCCCTCCTCCTTGCCCAGTAGATGATATCATCATCACTAGGGTTGGAGCCAGGGGAAGGCCTCCAGGAACTGCTCTATGTCCTTGCGGTTGCGTGCTGCAAGGATCATCTCAGCAAGCTGCCTTCTCACCCTCCTTCTTGCATCTCTGCGCCTGACTCCCCTGGGCACCTCTTCTCCCCTGGGCACCTCTTCTTCTCCATCTATGACCTCTCCAGGATCCATTTCTCCCTGGGCTTCTAGGGTTTCTTTGGCGACTGGGGGGTGGAGAAGGGTGGGGGGGATTGACTGCGGTTTCTGCCAAGGGGTGGGTTTTATAGACTAGTCTTGGTTGGTGGTAGGTTGGCACAAGAGTAATAAACCAGCCCAGTTTAGGCCCACATTGTGTACATAATGGTTTTAGGCCCAAAAAAACTAGTACAGGATTGCTAGTTTCAAGAAAACAACTTAAAGAAATAAAACAGTTCTTGTAACACCCTGAGAATCATGCTACAGTAACCCCCTGTGATTAAGCTAATCATGTTGCTAAACAGGGCTTGATCACATTTGAACCACACCCTTGTCAAACTCCTAGTTCAAACTTCAATTAAATTTAAAAATGGAAAATAAAAGTTTTCAAAAATTCAAACAAAAATGTTCAGTGGGTGCTAAATAATACACTGGTAATTATGGTGGAGGAAACACATTTTTATAAAATACCTAAATACTTTTAAAAGAAATAAAACAGAAAAGAAAATAAACAAATAAAAAGAAAACAGAAAACAGATCACAGAAAGAAAAAAAAGGAAAAAGGAAAAGCCCTTTCCCCCCCACTGGACCCGTGGCCCGTCTGGACCGAACCCCGGCCCAAACTGGGCCGCCACCCGCGCCCCGACCCCGGCCCAGCCCACCTCTCCTCCCTCGCCCCTTCCCTATTCCCCCGACCGGGTCGGAACAGGGGCGCGCTGCCGCCCGACCACCTCGCCGGCACCGACGCCGGAGGGGATAAGGTCGCCAGCCCCGCGCCTCCTCGGGCCTCTCTCCCACTCACCCCCGCTCTCCCTCTCGGCCCCCGCGCCTCCATCTCCCCTCCCCCGGATCCGCGCCGCTCCCCTCTTCCCCACGCCCGACGCGCTCGCCGCCGTTCCCGTCGTTCACGCGGCCACCGTGCCCCAATCGCCACCTCGCCGTGTCGTACGACGTCGCCACCCTCGACTACACCCCCTCCGCCTCTCCGTCGAAGCTCGGAGCCACTACAACGGCCTCCCCGAGCTCGCCTTCAACTTCGGACGCCGGCGACCCCCTTCTTCCCCGGCGACGACCTGCTGCTACTAAGCCACCCACGGGCCTTTCTTGCGCCGCGCGGTGAGCTCCTCTACCTCCTCCCCCTCTCCTCTAGCTCGCCCGCGCTCCGTAGCTGCTTCCCCACGCGCGCCCGAACGCCGCGCCGCGGAGCTCGCCGCCGGCGGGTCTCCGGTGACCAAATGGTCACGGGGTCAAGCCCGTTGCACTCCCCGCCGTTTGTAGATGCCCCCCAGCCCCTCCGCTTTCTCGATAGCTCGCCGTAGCTGTGTTTCCGTCGGGCACCCGTAGCTCCTCGCCGCCGGCGAGCTCGTAGCGGTCGTCCCCGGCCGTTCCAGCCCCTCCGACCACCGCCGTTGGACGCGCGACGCCGAGCCGCGTCGAACGCGCCCAGCCACGCCCCCGGAGACCCCCCGTACGCGAAACCCGTACCCCTCCCGAGCCGCGCCGCCGTGCGTTTGGTCGCCGGCGTTACTCCGGCGCCGGCCGCCGACGTGGCCGGCCTGGGGCCACCCCCAGTGCCCCTGCCAGTGGCCCCCACGGGCCCCAGTTGACTGGGTTGACCCAGTCAACTGCTGACTGGGCAGGCCCAGTCACTGACATGCGGACCCCGCCGCAAAAATATAAAAAAAAGAAAAGAAAAGGAAAATGTTTTATAAATAAAAATAATTAGTTTAAATAATCTCTCACTGACAGGTGGGCCCAGTAGTTAATTAACTAAAAAACTAATTAGTTAATCCTCTGTTAACCCACTGTCTATGACAGGTGGGTCCCCCGTGTCAGTTTGACCAGTCAACCCGGACTGTTGACCGCTGACGTCACTCATACGTCATGCTGACGTCATATCCCTTTTTCTGTTAATTAAATAATTCCAGAAATTCAAATAAACTTTGAAAATTCATATCTTTTAAACCGTAACTCGGATGAAAATGTTTTCTATATGAAAGTTGCTCAGAACGACGAGACGAATCCGAATACGCAGTCCGTTCATCCACCACACCTCCCTAACCTATCAAACTAGCAACTTTCCCCCTCCGGTCCGTCTGTCCGAAAGCGCGAAACATCGGGAATACCACCCGGATGTTCCCCCCCTTCACCGGTACCTCCTACTGTCGCGTTAGGACACCCCTAGCACCGCTCATTGACATGTCACGCATCGTCATGCTTATGTTTGCATTGTATTTACTGTTTCTTCCCCCTCTTCTCTCCGGTAGACTACGAGACCGACACTGCTGCTGCCCAGTTCGACTACGGAGTCGACGACCCCTCCTACTTGCCAGAGCAACCAGGCAAGCCCCCCCCTTGATCACCAGATATCGCCTATTCTTCTCTATACTGCTTGCATTAGAGTAGTGTAGCATGTTACTACTTTTCGATATCCTATCCTGATGCATAGCCTATCCTTTCTACTACTGTTGTTACCTTTACCTGCAATCCTACATGCTTAGTCTAGGATGCTAGATTTCCATCAGTGGCCCTACATTCTTGCCCGTCTGCTGTGCTATACTATCGGGCCGCGATCACCTGGGCGGTGATCACGGGCATATACTTATATACTATATACATGACACATGTGATGACTAAAGTCGGGTCGGCTCGTAGGAGTACCCGCAAGTGGATCTTTGTGGCGGAGCGACAGGGCAGGTTGAGACCGCCTAGGTGAGAGGTGGGCCTGGCCCTGGTCGGCGTTTGCGGATACTTAACACGCTTAACGAGATCTTGGTATTTGATCTGAGTCTGGCCATTTGGTCTATACGCACTAACCATCTACGCGGGAGTAGTTATGGGTATCCCGGCGTCGTGGTATCAGCCGAAGCCTTCTTGACGTCAGCGACTGAGTGGCGCGCGCCGGATTGGACTGGAACGCCACTAGGCTAGGTCTGCTTCCGGCCACGTACGCAACGTGCAGGTGTGCATAGGGCGATGGGCCCAGACCCCTGCGCGCATAGGGTTAGACCGGCGTGCTGACCTCTCTGTTGTGCTTAGGTGGGGCTGCGACGCGTTGATCTTACGAGGCCGGGCATGACCCAGAAAAGTGTGTCCGGCCAATTGGGGTCGAGCGTGTTGGGTTATGTGGTGCACCCCTGCAGGGAAGTTTATCTATTCGAATAGCCGTGTCCCTCGGTAAAAGGACGACCCGGAGTTGTACCTTGAGCTTATGACAACTAGAACTGGATACTGAATAAAATACACCCTTCCAAGTGCCAGATACAACCCGGTGATCGCTCTCTAACAGGGCGACGAGGAGGGGATCGCCGGGTAGGATTATGCTATGCGATGCTACTTGGAGGACTTCAATCTACTCTCTTCTATATGCTGCAAGATGGAGATGTCCAGAAGCGTAGTCTTCGACAGGACTAGCTATCCCCCTCTTATTCTGGCATTCTGCAGTTCAGTCCACTGATATGCCCCTTTACACATATACCCATGCATATGTAGTATAGCTCCTTACTTGCGAGTACTTTGGATGAGTACTCACGGTTGCTTTTCTCCCTCTTTTCCCCTTTCTATACCGGATTGTCGCAATCAGATGTTGGAGTTCAGGAGCCAGACGCCACCGTCGACGACGACACCTACGACACTGGAGGTGCCTACTACTACGTGCAGGCTGCTGACGACGACCAGGAGTAGTTAGGAGGTCCCAGGCAGGAGGCCTTGCCTTTTCGATCGTTGCTACTTTTGTGTTAGCCTTCTTAAGGCAAACTTGTTTAACTTATGTCTGTACTCAGATATTGTTGCTTCCGCTGACTCGTCTATGATCGAGCACTTGTATTCGAGCCCTCGAGGCCCCTGGCTTGTATTATGATGCGTGTATGACATATTTATGTTGTAGAGTTGTGTTGTGATATCTTCCCGTGAGTCCCTGATCGTGATCGTACACATTTGCGTGTATGATTAGTGTATGGTCAAATCGGGGGCGTCACAGTTCTTCACTGCATTACTTAAGATAGATAGGTTATTAACAGTACAATAACATAAGCCAGACTTAGCAAAGGTTCTGAAAGACTACTACCACTCCAGTTACCATAACTTAAACAGTTCATATAGGACTGCACAAAATATACTCCTACCATCGTCTTGCAAAGGCCTGTTATATGTGTAGGCCACCTTACTTACTTAACCACCATTGTCCAAATCTTCAAGCCTCTAGTATGGCCTTGATTTTCTCAAGCTTTTCCTTGCTCCCATGGCCAACATTCAGCAGATCAGCAACTACTTTCTCAAGCTCTTTCTTCTCTTGTGCAATAAGATCCCTGTCCACCTTTATCTCTTTCATAGCCTTCCTGGTGTTGTGAATTATGTCTGCC
Source organism: Triticum aestivum (assembly GCF_018294505.1). Lineage (NCBI taxonomy): Eukaryota > Viridiplantae > Streptophyta > Magnoliopsida > Poales > Poaceae > Triticum > Triticum aestivum. The sequence goes on from NC_057802.1 coordinate 43,151,788, forward strand.
TGGGCCTGAAGGATACACTTCTGTTCTTTTGCTAGCCTTAGCCTCTCCATCTTCATCTCCAGCTCAAGCTCTTCCTTCTTCTTCTCATACATCTCAGCATCCATTGCTTTCTGGTAGTCAATCTTGCCAACACCATCCTGCCAGTCAAACATCTTGCTAACATCATCAACCATTTTATGATACTTAGTGCAGAGATGATCATAGTCCTTCTTCAACTTGGCAACCTCATCCTCATATGCATGCTTGTCTTGAATCCTTCCAAGGTTTTGCTCATGAAACATTTCCCACAGCTTGATGAGGCAGTTCTTAAGTACATCAGGCCAGGCAGGATCAACCCACTGAACTACACCACAATTCACACCTCCCTGTAGTTTCATCAGACAACATATACTTCAGAAAATGCATAAATTCAGTTCCAACTTCAATTCAAATAGGGTATTGCTAGACAAGGAGGAGATGTAACCATAAATTGAGTACTAAATTTAGTTCAAACAGAGTTAATGTACAAATTCAAAAATATATGCAATTCAATACAGCATAACAAAAACCAACACTTAGCATAACTCAATCACTTACTTTCTGCAAACTAAAAAACACCTACACATTAACTGAATCCACCCAGCATAACTGAATCCACTAGGCATAACTGATAACCAGAAAGCTTAAATGAATCGCTGAATTCATATATCAAGTACAAAACCACTCTCTGCAAATAAGAACATTGACTTCAGATAACAATGAGCTACTGGTTTACTAAATTACTCACTTGAACAGGGCATCCATACAACCTCCTCCCAGTGTTAGCACCTTCAAAAGCAACACACTTCCTAGGCTTCATCTGGTGCAGAGTGCAGTTGGCAACTTCCTCCATGGGAGCACCACACCAGAGTGGCTCAGGGATGGTGTCAGGTGTGTCCTACATGCAGTACAAGGTAGATCAGAACCAATGCATCAAATAGTTCTATTTGAGTCAAGCTTTGCCTTGCTCAAGGTCAGATGTACAAGGTAGATCAGATCAGACATCACAGTGTCATCCATAGGCTAGAGCAAAACTAACAGTTAACCAAACCAAACGAATCCATTCGTACCTATATGCAGCTCATCAACCCAGCCGGCCCAGATCGATTCAACCCTAACCCTAACCCTAGATAGTGACAGAGAGGAGGAGGAAGAGGCTTACAAAGTACTCCATGTCCATCAGGTTGCCCCCCATGTTGTCGTCGTCGGAGCTCTCATCCCCATCATTCCAAGAAGGCATCCTGGCCGGCGACGAGGAAGGGAGGTGGTCGACGACGATGGCGAGCTCGGGCAGGGGAAACAGAGCGAGGGGGGAGTGGAGAGTGAGAGTGAGTGAGAGCGAGGGAGACAGAGTGAGGGCCGAATCCGTCTTGACCTGGTTGGGACGGCTCGTGCGCCCTAACGGCCGTCACCCGCACGCCGTGAGCCATGTGGCCGACAAAACCCTGACGGGCGGGCCCCGCGTGTCATAACCCCACTTAAAACGTAACCGTTCGGCCACTCGGGTTTTTTAGAACAGCCCACCACTTTTGTGGTAGTTTTTTGGAAAAGTAAAAAAAGAGGTAATTTTTTGGAACGATAGCCCGTAATGTGGTAGTTTTTTGCTATTCACTCAACTTGAAACAGAGAGAGTATAACAGGTATAGGCAGTCAGCCAAAGTTGGTAATGACAACTACGACAGAGGACAAGTATGAAATAGTAGCATGCATTACACTACTGCAAAGTGAAATAAGCATTCCCGGAACTAGATAAGACATATAATGACAGAACACAACAACACATGTGCTCGGGTGCATATATGCACCAGGGGAAATCAGAAAGAATAGAAAATAAATTTTTTAAAAACTGATTTTTTTTGCGATAAATGTTGATAAATTTTTACTAACATGTCAATTTTGGTGATGAAAAAATATCTGTCGAGGTCTGGGCAAAAGAACCCAAAATGGCAGTTTTTTTAGGCATTTGGGAAACATCGAAAAACAATTGGCCAGACCTCCATGAACGTTTTCTTTTTTTTTTTTGAAAAATACCCGGGGGGGGGGAGCTCCCCCACCTGAATATATTTCTCATTTTTGTAACCCAACGTCTGTCCGATTACAAAGGGGAATTACATAAGCACGTGTAAGCGTGATAAGAAATAGGAACGCCATGAGGAGGCGGCCTGCTGATGCGCCGGCTTCTTCATCCGGTGCATCCAGAGCATAAGGTCATCAATGATTCGCTTGAGGGTGAAGATGCTGTGGTGGTTCTGTTGCTTGAAAGTCATGGCGTTTTTGGAGTCCCACATTTTCCATAGGATGATGAGGAGGATGGAGTGCCAAATTAGCGCGTCAAGCTGGTTGGGGAGGCGGCAGTCCCAAAGGTTGTCGATGGAGTTGGGTGGTGATAGACCGATTCGCTGCCATATTCTCTGAGCGAGGGGGCAGTCTAGGAAGATATGTGAGGCGGTCTCCCCGTCGAACCCACAACGGGGACCTAGCGCGTCTGGCACGATGTGCTTGCGGATAAGGTTGCTTTTGGAGTTGAGTCTTCCACGAAACAGAAGCCATGCAAAGATTTTCACACGGTTTGGAACGCATGAAGACCAAATTGCAATGGCATGAGCGTCGTCATCAGTGTCGGCCATGACCAGCTGATAGGCGGCCCGTGTAGAGAAACTGAGGCCACCGTTTAGGTAGCGCTCGTCCGGTCCCGGCGACACCTGGAAGTCCTGCAGGAGAGACAACAAAGAGCACAACTCGGAAGCGGCATTAGATGTTAGGCGGTTCCTTAGGATTGATTCTAGACCGTGGTTCATAACAGCAGCCACACGAGCGAGGGGGGTGGTGGTATGTGAGTAGAGGCAGGGGAAGAGAGTAGCGAGTGATTGTTGGTGTAACCAAATATCTAGCCAAAAATAGGTGTTTGTTCCAGACTTTGTGATGACGAAGGAGATGGTGTGTAGAGCTGGTAGTTGGTGGTTTATGGTTTGGCAGAGGAAGGAGTGGCTATTTTGTGGAGCGATGAGAGCATTTGGGTGTTGAAGGTCGATCCAATCTTGTCACGGAGTTTGGTCCGGTAGCAGAGCTTTTACGGCAAATTTCATTAATAGACAGTTATTCTGAACATGAAAATTTTTTAGCCCTAGACCACCTAGCTTTTTAGGCTTACAAACATTTTTCCAGGCAACTAAGCATTGAGCACCGGTGCAAGTTTCCTCTACGGCCCAAAAAAAGCGCGACGTATAGAGTCTAGGGTTTTCAGCACGCTTTTTGGGATGAGAAAGACTGACATAAAATAGACTAAGATGGAGTCAAGGACAGCAGACAGAAGGATGAGCCGGTCGCCCTTGGATAGGATTTTTGCTCGCCAACCTGATAAGAATTGTCGGCATCGTTCGATAATGGGTAGAAAGGCGTTTGGGGGTAGACGGGTCGGTGCAAGGGGTAGGCCTAGGTAAATTTGTGGAAAGGTTGAGGTTGTGCATTGCAAAGTGGTAGCAATGGAGTCCCTTTTTATTAGTAATCTTTGCACGTGGTAAAACATTCAACAATGTTTGTCACAAAAAAAATAGTTTTTTATTAGGTTTTCCTTTTTTAAAATTTACTGTTCGCACAAGTGCATATGCGCCCGAAAGCAGAACATCACTTCCCCTTCTTTGCTTCTTTTTTTTTATAAAAACGAACCTACACATATGCAGTACTGCTACTCCGATCTGATTTATTCGCTTTTAATCCATAAAATAAAATCATAGCAAGTGTTACTGTCGAACTTATATATGGATGTGCAGCAAGGTGTTGCCGCCCCGAGGCGGTGCTCCGACAACCCGCAACATGGCTCGGATCTCATATGGCAATGCCCAGTTCCACCTAAAGTTCAAATTGAGTGGAAAGTTGCTTCAAGTGCCCCCGACACACAATAGAATTTGTGCATGGCGCGGGGTGGATACTAATCTAACTCGCGTGATCTATGTGGTCTGGAGAGCAAGAACACCTTCTTTCATGCTTTCATTGGATGGCCTCATGCCCGCACACTTTGGCGGGCTACGTGAAGTTTGGGATCTCCCGAACACTTCAGCGTTTTCATTCTAAATGTGTGGGAATGCATTTTCCACGCCTAGCATGAATCGAATAGTGGTATGGCAGGTGCGCATGTGCATAGTGAACTTACGCATGAGAAGCCCACCCCCTTCAGTTGAAGGATCGAGAAGATTCCTTGCGAGCTACTCCCTCCGTTCCAAAATAGTTGGCATGGTTTTAGTTCAATTACTCAACTCACTCCTCCTCATTCAACGGCATCCAAATGCCGGCATTGCGAAGAGCAAGCATGTGGTCTCTTATTCGCAAGATACAGCTCCAGAATGACACTGTGTGGATGGGCGCCACAAGGTGTGACCCAAATGGTGTTCTTCGGGCAAGGCAGGCATGGAAATGGATTTTTTTTTTTGAACTATCACTTTATTTATAGCAATTTCGGAAACTATAGCACCCAATGCCAAAAAATCAAAACTATAACCCCGTCGACCTCGTGTGGGCCGAAGAGGGGGTTTTCGGCCAGGATTTGGCCGAAAAGGTCTTTTCGGCCGTGCCTGGGCCGAAGACGTGCGTACCTGGGCCGAAAAGTCCTTTTTGTCAGCGGTAGGCCGAAAAATCCTTTTTGGTCACCAGTAGGCCGAAAAGTCCCTGAAGCCCACCTTTTCACGTGAACGAGTGGCCGAAGCTGCATGGCTCCTCTCTTCGGCTTATGTTAGGCCGAAAAGGTTTTTTTTTACTTGTGAATGCTGTGTAACCATTGCCATCTTAGACATTGAAAAAAAAATCGCGCTACCCTTTCCGTCAATATTTTCTCGCCAACTCTTTCCCTCCATATGTCCCCACCAACCCTGCGAGAGCACGTCTCATGGTTGAGGCGTCTTGATGACAAGCTACGCGGGATTTACGCAGCTGTTACGTGTAGACGATCTTCGGATGTTGCAGTTCCTCCTCCAGCACATCGTCCGCCACATCCCTTTCTACAACATTCTGAACCACGACCCTCTGTGCACCATTCAGAACCACAACCCTCTGTGCACCGTTCAGAACCTCATCCTTCACAGCCAGGGAGCTCTTCCTGGCATCAGCCACCTCCTTCACAACCAGGGAGCGCTTACTGGCATCAGCAGATGGAACTAGGTAACACTACTTACTACATTCTTTTCAACATTGTAGTAACCGTTCATGCATTATGTGTAGTCACCGATGCTTAGTGGTGGTGCTTCGTTCATGCATTGTTCATGCATTTGTATCAATTTTACATGTTTTACTTTACCGCAGGCGGCAACCAGTCGCAACCGTTCATGCATTCAGTGCAGTCACCGATGCTTAGTGGTGGTGCTTCGTTCTTAGAGGGCGACGGGGATAATGATGACCAAGATGCAAACACTTATGACTTCTCGCATACAGTGTTTCACACTCAACCACCACCACCATCGCAGGAGACACAGACAGTGATAGACGAGGTTATCTATGGTCGTGGTTATCGTGAGCATCGTGCACCGCCTCGGCGCTTATCGCCTTCCGGTCCTCACCCGAGGAAGACCCAGATTCGTCGTCGCCCCCCAGATACGTGCTCTCGTAGGGTTGGCGGGAACATATGGAGGGAAAGAGTTGGCGAGAAAATATTGACAGAAAGGGTTGCGCGAAAATATATTTTTTCAATGTCTAAGATGGGCAATGGTTGCACAGCATTCATAAGTAAAAAAACTTTTTCGGCCTAACATAAGCCGAAGAACGGAGCCATGCAACTTCGGCCACCCGTTCATGTGAAAAGGTGGGTCCCAGGGACTTTTCGGCCTACTGGTGATCAAAAAGGACTTTTCGGCCTACTACTGACCAAAAAGGACTTTTTGGCCCAGGTACGCACCTCTACGGCCACGGCACGGCCAAAAAGCCCTTTTCGGCCAAATCCTGGCCGAAAACCCTCTCTTCGGCCAACACGAGGCCAACAGGGTCATAGTTTTGATTTTTTTGCATTGGGTGCTATAGTTTCCGAAATTGCTATAAATAAAGTGATAGTTTTGAAAAAAATCGACAATTCCTCTGTGTGTATTGATTTTGTGGTGCAGATATTTCATCCAGTGACAACTTGTCATCAGGATTTCGGTGCGCCATGTAGAAAGAATATTTTCCACGATAATGAAAGAAGGAAGAAAGTATGGCCTATTTATTTTCGGTAATGTTACCCAACTGATGTTTGTTTGGAAGGGGGTGGCAAGCGTACCCTCTTCAATGGCAGTTTTAGTTCCGAGAAGAGATAAAACTATGACAAATTTTGAACGAAAATTGCCTTTTCGGGTACAATTGTCATGTCTTCTAAAGAAAATGCCACCCCTCACCAATTCACCACAACTAAAATTGTCACTGAATCGCTTGCGTGTGCCACCCCGCGGGAATGTTCACCTATTAACATGGTCCTTTATTTTTCGAAGTTTCTCAATTTGATAGAGGTCAGTACGACTAAAAATTTGTTTACTTATCCAATGATATGAAGCAAAAATTAGGAATCCGCTTATGTATTAAAGCCGATCCACTTAGGCATTAGGACCCGCTTTGCCGGTTGATTCTAGAGACTAATTTGTATAGAGGCTCTTGTGCTCGTGGTGAGCGCTCAATCCCATTGAATATGATCCCCGAATTAAACATGGACAGAGATGTTACCACCCTCAAGGAGCTTCCTGAACTAATCATGGAAAGAGATGCTGCCGTGATGGGAATATGGTGAGTGACGGTTTGCCACAGAGCATGCTAGAACCGCTGTTTGGCTAGCAATCACTCTTTACATCTTACAAGAGACAAACCCAATTATACTCGAATTCTGTTATTTCCCTCCTTGAACAGGTCAGTAAATTTTCTTTAAAACCGTTGGTGATTTGTTGCATGCGGCACAAAGAACAATTTCTGCATTGCAAAACTAATATGTATATATATACTCCTTCTATTCCTAAATATAAGGTGTATTATTTTTTCAAAAAGTCAAAACTTCAAACATTGACATGTTTATAGACAATTTATAGACAAAAAGCCTACAGTGCCAAATAATTATCACTACATTCACCATATACTTTGATATTTTATACATTTAGTATTGCAAATCTTCATATATTCTGCTATAACATTTGACTTTTTGAAAAACTTTTGTCCTGCTAGAACACTTCCTATAGCAACTTAAGATGCTCCTACACCTCCTCCTCCAAAGAAAACAAATATTTAACCTCCTCCTAATTTTGTTCAAGAAAGATGTCTGGTAGTTTTTGCAAAAGACTAAGAAACAGGCAGTCGAAAGTCAAAATTTAAACAGAATCACAGAAGGCAGGTGACTAATGGACTTGATGATAAAACAGTCATAAAAGGTTGTGGTAATGACATATCTGCTATAGGGAATCGGCCAAAGTTGTTGTAATGACAAGTACGACAGAGCTTAAGTATGCAATAGTAAGCATGCATACACTATTGCAAAGTGGAATAAGCATTCGCAAGAATAGATCAAACCAAGACATATTATGACAGAACACATCGACATTCAACATATCCAAATATGTCTGAACAGGAATAGGTTTCACAAAGACAAGCATCAGGCACGTTCTTGCCACTACATCGAAATGTTCATTCCATAAAACTTAACGCATAGCTAAAACAGTTCTAGATATCTTGTAAAACACATTCACTTCAAAATCTCCAGCCAAAAGCGAGACCCTCAGATGCACATCCATCTTAACGGTTAGCCTTGGCAACACGCTCAATCTCGTCCTTCTTCTTGATGGCATAGCTGCAACCAAGTTAAGGAATCCATGAGCACACACACTCATCTTCAATTCAAATTGACAGACAAGGCAAACAGAAATGGGGTTTATGGTATACCTGTTGGATGAGCCCTTGGCAGCATTGATCAGCTCATCAGCAAGGCACTCAGCAATGGTCTTGACGTTCCTGAAGGCGCTCTCCCTGGCACCAGTGGTCAGAAGGTAGATAGCCTGGTTCACCCTCCTCAGGGGGGAGATATCCACAGCCTGCCTCCTCACAACACCAGCAGACCCAATACGGGTAGCATCCTCACGTGGACCACTGCAACAGGGTAATAGCACATGAAGCAAAGTTCATACAGAAATCAAGAGCCCAGATACAACACAAATTCACAATTACCGTTAAGGCACTCAGTGAGAAACTACATTATCCAAATTTGAACAAAATCAACAGACGTCACAGTTAAATAAGCATGTATCTAGGAAAACACTGGGAATGGACACTATCACTCACTAGAATTTCCTCAGCGCTGCTAACAGAATCGAGCTTTTCAAGGCAAGAAATTTTAGGTGCTGCTAGCAAACTAGCATCCAACATTTATTAGATATAAAAGTCCGCTAAACCTAATAAGGATAATCCATTACCCAAACACCTAAAGCAAAACAGTAAAAGTGGTAGAGCCTAATATGAAGCAGGAATTTGCCAAAACCGTTTAGCAGATTACCACATGGCTATCATCCAAATCATAGTACAAGATTTCAACTAAGAGATGAACCTGGTAACATTCTATACTACTAGACAATATAATTAAACTGGGTACTGGAATAGTTTCAGTTAAACAAATTAAACTGACAGTGATATTCGACTACCAACACCACTCACTCAACTAGATCTAATACTAGTCACTGCAGGCAAACTACCATCACCTAGACAATACTGCATAGAAGATAAGCAGAGGGAGATCGGTACCTGTTGATGATGGCATCAACGATGATCTGGATGGGGTTGGCGTCGGTGAGGAGGTGGATGATCTCCATGGTGTGCTTGATGATGCGGACGGCCATGATCTTCTTTCCGTTGTTGCGCCCGTGCATCATGAGGGAGTTGGTGAGGCGCTCGATGATGGGGCACTGCGCCTTGCGGAAGCGCTTGGCCGAGTAGCGACCGGCGGAGTGCGGCAGGAAAGTGTAGTGCTTCATCGACGTCACCGCGAGGTAGTCGTTCAGCGAGATGTCGGTCACCTGCAAAACACGGCCGCCACGGTTAGCCACCGCCCAGATCTGCGCCTCCCACTGCCGGGCCGCCGCCGCAGCGGCGGCCGTGGGAAAGGGAGGAGGGGTTGCGAGGGCGTTCTCACCTGAACATCCTCGAAGGTCCAGCGGTTGAAGAGCTTCACGTCGCCCCCGGGCACCGGCTCCGCGACCGCCATGGCTGAGGGTGTGGTGGGGGGAGGGGAGGTGGCGGCGGCGGTTGCAGGGGAGTTGGAAAACCTAGTGGAATCGGCGCGCGGGGCGGGGATGAGGGCGAGGGGATCCTCTTTTATACAGCTGGGGAGCTAGGGTTTCTGATCTGACGGTGGCGGGGCGCTCGCGCATCGGCCAGACGGACGGTGAGGATCCGATTCGCTGAATCCGCTCCTTTTTTTTCTGCGGGGACTTCGCTGAACCCAGTGGTGTGCATGTTTTTCTTTTCGGCCCAAATAATAAGTATCCAAAAAAGCATCATTCAAACCCTAATTTTCTGTGTATGTTTTTCTTTTGGGCCCAAAAAAGTATCCACAACAGAAACATCATCCAAGCCCAGCACCCTAATTTTCTGCTGACAAAGGAAAGGAAATTCTCGAAAAAAATAAAGGAAAACAAAACCACCCTAATCTCACACTATGTATGTACATGATTAGTGAGAATGGCACCAAAATTGTGTAAAAAAAAAGAATGACACCAAAATTCACATCAATTTTAGAAACAATTTTTTGGACAAACATGTAATCATATTTTAAGGGGTCATGATGCTATTTATTCACGTTGCCTCTTGTTTTCAGGGGAACTCGTGTAGCATCTACATAAACTTGCACATTTAAAAAAGGTTGTACATTTGATATTTGTTTTATGTGAACTAGGGGTTTTATTCAACGTTCGATGCAGAAGGAGTACAAAGTGATATCTGGTATAATCCCTAGCCACATGTAGCGACCCATAGGGAGAGTCGAAGATGCTTTTGCTGTTGCATGTGCTTCAAAGTTGGCCTCCCGATTCTCACAACGAAAACTAACAATCACAATATCCTTTCTAGTTCAAAACCAAATCATAGGAAGTCGCGGCACCCCTGTTGATGTTTGGGATAACTTCTATGCAATCAAACATGATCATATGTCTGAGATTGAAGTCCTGAGCTGGAACTGAGGCTCTTTGCCCTTCCTTGTCCCTGCAAATGGCCGCCGATACACCCATATTGTCTTGACGAGAGCGTCCACTATCCACATCTATTTTAGCGGCAACTCCATCTAGTGCAATCCATATATGGACCCTTTTGGTACAATGTAGCCGAAAAGTTGCTCGAAACAGGCAATAAGTTTTCGGGTCTTTCATGTATCTACTAACAAAGCACGTGGTGGATGGAGGACTCTAAAATTCACTATCATGAACTGCACGTCTTCTCGCCCACCAAATAGCCCACATGGTGATTAACTCTTGCTAGATCTTGCTTATTCATGGATTTAAAAAGCCATAAACGTGTGTCATTTGTCTGGTTCGAAATCACATGCTCGAGCACCTCTCCATCTCCCGAGGCGCGCCCAAGTGGGTTGTGCCCACCTCAGAACCTTCCGGACTCCGTTTTTCTCCCGTTTGCTTGTTTCCCAAGATAAAAAAACCTTTATATACCCCCCGAACGTGACCACGGTATCGCAGAGAAATCTTAGGTTCTTCTTTCTTGCCGTTTTCATGGTAGATCTGTAATATGTCATCCCAAGGTTCGGAAGAGGATTGCCCAATTTCTTATGAGCCTTTGGATAAGAATATCTTCAAAGACACCTACCCCTATATATGGTTCACCAATGAGGAAGATGAAGATGAACCAGTCCCCCCTTGTTTCAAGCAAGAAAGCAAGGAGGCATTATGCAAGAAGATAATAAAGCTTGAGATGGAGAATGAGAAGCTGAGGATAGATAATTTTACCCTCCGACGCAAGCTGGAGAAAAAGGATAAGCCTATTACATCATCACCACCACCACCTTCTTCATCACCAAAGGAGATTTGAGTTCATGGTATGGACACTCCCCTTGGCTTGTGCCAAGCTTGGGGAGGTGTCCCGGTATCGTATCACCACCACTATCCTTGCCTTTATCTATTTTAGTTTGATCTTCGGTTATCTTTTGATTTAGTTGAATAAAAGTTTAGTTCGATCCTTTCTTTTTGAGTGTTTGCTTAGTGATCTATCTATGTAATCGTGTTCGAGATATATAATAAAGTTTAGTTTATGTTTTGCTTTCTTTACTTTTAAGTTTCAATAAAAAAAGGAAATAAATGGAAAAGATCATATGCTAATATTATGGTGAGTAATGATATCACATAAGGAAAAGTATAAGTGGTAAAATTTATTGGAGATTGACAAACATAGCATTGGTCAATGATGCAACTCATGAAAGAATTAATAAGGAAAGAGAAGATTCACATGCAAATACACTATCTTGGACATCTTTTATGATTGTGAGCCCCCATCAAAATATTATATGCCAAAATTATTGACGTTGGACAAGCAAGACAATGTAATGATTTATGTTTGTCATATTCACATAGAAGTTATGTTGTCATAGATCCTTTAACATGTGGTGCTTGCTCAATATCTTTGCTAGCCAAAATTTCGCACTAAGTAGAGATACTAATTGTGCATCCAAAACCCTTAAACCCCATACATACCTATGGATTGAGTAAGATCCTTCAAGTAAGTTATCATCGGTGCAATAAGGCAATAAAAATTGCTTCTAAATGTGTTAGATCATTTAGTGTAAGAGAAAATTAAGCGTTGTACGAACTTGTGATGGCAAAATAATAAAAGTGACAGACTGCATAATAAAGGTTGCTATCATAAGGGGCAATATAACGTGACGTTCTTTTGCACTAAGAGATAGAGCATACAAACAAAAAGCTCAGGGCAACCTCTGCTTCCCTCTGCGAAGAGCCTATCTTTTACTTTTATGTATTTACTTTTATGCAAGAGTCAAAGTATTCTTCCCTATTCCTTTTTATTTTCTCTTTTGCAAGCATCATGTGGTGAGGAAAGATCTAGGCACATATATCCAGTTGGATATGGGTGGGCATGAGTTATTATTGTTGACATCACCCTTGAGGTGAATATGTTGGGAGGCGAAACTATAAGCCCCTATCTTTCTATGTGTCCGGTTGAAACTTTTTGCTCATGTGTATGCGGAGAGTGTTAGCAATCATAGAATACTATATGATGGTTGAGTATGTGGACTTGCCAAAAGGCTCCGATACATGACCCTTCCTGAAAAGATGATGAATTGTAGTTGCAAAGTTGACTGAGAACATAGTTTGTTGGTTTTCAATAGAGTTTATGCTTTATATTTCGATGTTGTGATGAATTGTTACTTGTTCATGAGAAGTTATATGATAAAAGTTGTTTGATAAAGTTTCATGTTAAAGGTTCTATAATAAAGTTTTGTTGCTGTTATAATAATATACATGATGCTTCTATGTCCGTATTTTGTTTTTATCGACACCTCTCTCTCTCTAAGCATGTGGACATGTTTTTCGATTTCAGTTTTCGCTTAAGGACAAGCAAGGTCTAAACTTGGGGAGTTGATACGTCCATTTTGCACCATGTTTTCTTACTGTTATTTATGTTGTTATGAATAATAATACTTTATGGAGTAATTCTAATGCATTTTCTCTCATAATATGCAAGATTTACACAAGGAGGGAGAATACCGGAGCTGGAATTCTGGATCTGAAAAGGCTACGTCAAAGTTACCTATTCTGCACATCTCCAAATGAGCCGAAACTTTACGGAGATTTTTTATGGAATATTTAAGAATTATTGGAGCAAATCACTACCAGAGGGTGCCCACCAGGTGGGCACAACCCACCTGGGCGCGCCAGGGCCCCCAGGCGTGCCCTGGTGGGTTGTGCCCTCCTCGGCCCACCTCCGGTGCCCATCTTCTCATATATAGGTCATTTTGACCTAGAAAAAAATAGGAAGGGACTTTTGGGACGAAGCGCTGCCGTCTCGAGGCGAACTTGGGCAGGAGCACTTTTGCCCTCCAGCGGAGTGATTCCGTCGGGGGAACTTCCCTCCTGGAGGGGGAAATCATCGTCATCATATCACCAACAACTCTCCCATCTTGGGGAGGGCAATCTCCATCAACATCTTCAACAGCACCATCTCCTCTCAAACCCTAGTTCATCTCTTGTGTTCAATCTTTGTACCCGAACCTTAGATCGGTACTTGTGGGTGACTAGTAGTGATGATTACATCTTGTAATTGATTACTATATGGTTTATTTCGTGGAAGATGATGACCCACAAGTATATGGGATCAATCGTAGTCCTTTCGATAAGTAAGAGTGTCGAACCCAACGAGGAGCAGAAGGAAATGACAAGTGGTTTTCATCAAGGTAATGTCTGCAAGCGCTGAAATTGTAAGTAACTGAGTAGTTTGATAGCAAGATAATTTGTAACGAGCAAGTAACGATAATAGTAACAAACGTGCAGCAAGGTAGCCCAATCCTTTTGAGGCAAAGGACAGGCCAAAACGATCTCTTATGATAAGCAAAGCGTTCTTGAGGGTACACGGGAATTTCATCTAGTCACTTTCTTCATGTTGGTTCGATTCGTGTTCGCTACTTTGATAATTTGATATGTGGGTGGACCGGTGCTTAGGTGATGTTCTTACTTGAACAAACCTCCTACTTATGATTAATCCCCTCGCAAGCATCTGCAACTACAAGAAAAGTATTAAGAATAAATTCTAACCATAGCATTAAACTTTTGGATCCAATCGGTCCCTTACGGAATAGCGCATAAACTAGGGTTTAAACTTCTGTCACTCTCGCAACCCATCATCTAATAACTACTCCACAATGCATTCCCTTAGGCCCAAATATGGTGAAGTGTCATGTAGTCGACGTTCACATGACACCATTAAGGGAATCACAACATACATACTATCAAAATATCATACACATATCAAGTTCACATGATTACTTGCAACACGATTTCTCACGTGAACTCAAGAACAAAAGTTACTACTCACAAATGATAATCATGATCAAGATCAGAGGGATATTAAATAGCATAATGGATCTGAACATATAATCTTCCACCAAATAAACCATATAGTAATCAACTACAAGATGTAATCAACACTACTAGTCACCCACAAGTACCAATCTAAGGTTCCGGTACAAAGATTGAACACAAGAGATGAACTAGGGTTTGAGAGGAGATGGTGCTGTTGAAGATGTTGATGGAGATTGCACTCCCCAAGATGGGAGAGTGGTTGGTGATGATGATGACGGTGATTTTCCCCCTCCGGGAGAGAAGTTCCCCCGACGGAATCGCTCCGCCGGAGGGCAAAAGTGCTCCTACCCAAGTTCCGCCTCGAGACGGAGGCGCTCCGTCCCGAAAGTCCTCTCCTTATTTTTTCTATGTCAAAATGACTTATATACTAGAAGATGGGCACTGGAGGTGGGCTGGGCTGAGCACAACCCACCAGGGCGCGCCCTGGTGTCTTGTGCTCACCAGGTGGCCCCCCTCTGGTAGTTATTTGCTCCAGTATGTCTTATTTATTCCATAAAAATTCCTCGTGAAGTTTCAGCTCATTTGGAGTTGTGCAGAATAGGTAGCCTGACGTAGCTTTTTCAGGTCCAGATTTCCAGCTGCCAGAATTCTTCCTTTTTGTGTGAACCTTGCATAATGAGAGGAAAGGCATTAGAATTACTCCAAAAAGCATTATTATGCATAAAAACATTATAAATAATAGTAGGTAAACATGATGCAAAATGGACGTATCAACTCCCCCAAGCTTAGACTGTTGGGGAACGTAGTAATTTCAAAAATTTCCTACGCACACGCAAGATCATGGTGATGCATAGCAACGAGAGGGGAGAGTGTTGTCCACGTACCCTCGTAGACCGAAAGCGGAAGCGTTAGCACAACGCGGTTGATGTAGTCGTACGTCTTCACGATCCGACCGATCAAGTACCGAATGCACGACACCTCCGAGTTCAGCACACGTTCAGCCCGATGGCGTCCCTCGAACTCCGATCCAGCTGAGTGTTGAGGGAGAGTTTCGTCAGCACGACGGCGTGGTGATGATGATGATGTTCTACCGACGCAGGGCTTCGCCTAAGCACCGCTACAGTATTATCGAGGTGGACTATGGTGGAAGGGGGCACCGCACACGGCTAAAAGATCAAACGATCAATTGTTGTGTCTCTAGGGTGCCCCCTGCCCCCCGTATATAAAGGAGCAAGGGGGGAGGTGCGAACGGCCAGGAGGGGGCGCGCCAGGAGGAGTCCTACTCCCACCGGGAGTAGGACTCCCTCCCTTTTCCTTGTTGGATTAGGAGTGGAGGGGGAAAGAGGAGGGAGAGAGGAAGGAAAGGGGGGGCGCCGCCCCCCTCTCCTTGTCCTATTCGGACTAGGGGGGAAGGGCGCGCGGCCCTGCCCTGGCCGCCTCTCCTCTCTTCCACTAAGGCCCACTATGGCCCATTAAGCCCCCGGGGGGTTCCGGTAACCTCCCGGTACTCCGGTAAAATTCCGATTTCACCCGGAACACTTACGATATCCAAATATAGGCTTCCAATATATCAATCTTCATGTCTCGACCATCTCGAGACTCCTCGTCATGTCCGTGATCACATCCGGGACTCCGAACAACCTTCGGTACATCAAAACATATAAACTCATAATATAAACGTCATCGAAATTTTAAGCGTGCGGACCCTACGGGTTCGAGAACTATGTAGACATGACCGAGACACGTCTCCGGTCAATAACCAATAGCGGAACCTGGATGCTCATATTGGCTCCCACATATTCTACGAAGATCTTTATTGGTCAGACCGCATAACAACATACGTTGTTCCCTTTGTCATCGGTATGTTACTTGCCCAAGATTCGATCGTCGGTATCTCAATACCTAGTTCAATCTCGTTATCGGCAAGTCTCTTTACTCGTTCCGTAATACATCATCTCGCAACTAACCCATTACTCACAATGCTTGCAAGGCTTATAGTGATGTGCATTACCGAGAGGGCCCAGAGATACCTCTCCGACAATCGGAGTGGCAAATCCTAATCTCGAAATACGCCAACCCAACAAGTACCTTCGGAGACACCTGTAGAGGACCTTTATAATCACCCAGTTACGTTGTGACGTTTGGTAGCACACAAAGTGTTCCTCCGGTAAATGGGAGTTGCATAATCTCATAGTCATAGGAACATGTATAAGTCATGAAGAAAGCAATAGCAACATACTAAATGATCAAGTGCTAAGCTAACGGAATGGGTCAAGTCAATCACATCATTCTCCTAATGATGTGACCTCGTTAATCAAATGACAACTCATGTCTATGGCTAGGAAACATAACCATCTTTGATCAATGAGCTAGTCAAGTAGAGGCATACTAGTGACACTCTGTTTGTCTATGTACTCACACATGTATTGTGTTTCCGGTTAATACAATTCTAGCATGAATAATAAACATTTATCATGAAATAAGGAAATAAATAATAACTTTATTATTGCCTCTAGGGCATATTTCCTTCAGTCTCCCACTTGCACTAGATTCAATAATCTAGTTCACATCGCCATGTGATTTAACACCAATAGTTCACATCACCATGTGATTAACACCCATAGTTCACATCGTCATGTGACCAACACCCAAAGGGTTTACTAGAGTCAATAATCTAGTTCACATTGCTATGTGATTAACACCCAAAGAGTACTAAGGTGTGATCATGTTTTGCTTGTGAGAGAAGTTTAGTCAACGGGTCTGCCACATTCAGATCCATATGTATTTTGCAAATTTCTATGTCAATAATGCTCTGCACGGAGCTACTATAGCTAATTGCTCCCACTTTCAATATGTATCCAGATTGAGACTTAGAGTCATCTGGATCAATGTCAAAACTTGCATCGACGTAATCCTTTACGGCAAACCTTTTTGTCACCTCCAAAATCGAGAAACATATCCTTATTCCACTCAGGATAATTTTGACCGCTGTCCAGTGATCTACTCCTAGATCACTATTGTACTCCCTTGCCAAAATCAGTGTAGGGTATACAATAGATCTGGTACACAGCATGGCCTACTTTATAGAACCTATGGCTGAGGCATAGGGAATGACTTTCATTCTCTTTCTATCTTTTGCCGTGGTCGGGCTTTGAGTCTTACTCAATTTCACACTTTGTAACACAGGCAAGAAACTCTTTCTTTGACTGTTCCATTTTGAACTACTTCAAAATCTTGTCAAGGTATGTACTCATTGAAAAAACTTATCAAGCGTCTTGATCTATCTCTATAGATCTTGATGCTCAATATGTAAGCAGCTTCACCGAGGTCCTTCTTTGAAAAACTCCTTCCAAATACTCCTTTATGCTTTGCAGAATAATTCTACATTATTTCCGATCAACAATATGTCATTCACATATACTTATCAGAAATGTCGTAGTGCTCCCACTCACTTTCTTGTAAATACAGGCTTCACCGCAAGTCTGTATAAAACTATATGCTTTGATCAACTTATCAAAGCGTATATTCCAACTCTGAGATGCTTGCACCAGTCCATAGATGGATCGCTGGAGCTTGCATATTTTGTTAGCACCTTTAGGATTGACAAAACCTTTTGGTTGCATCATATACAACTCTTCTTTAAGAAATCCATTAAGGAATGTAGTTTCGACATCCATTTGCCAGATTTCATAAAATGTGGCAATTTGCTAACATGATTCAGACAGACTTAAGCATCGCTACGAGTGAGAAAATCTCATTGTAGTCAACACCTTGAACTTTGTCAAAAACCTTTTTCTGACAAGTCTAGCTTTGTAGATAGTAACACTACTACCAGCGTCCGTCTTCCTCTTAAAGATCCATTTATTTTCTATGGCTTGCCGATCATCGGGCAAGTCAACCAAAGTCCACACTTTGTTCTCAAACATGGATCCCATCTCAGATTTCATGGCCTCAAGCCATTTTGCGGAATCTGGGCTCATCATCGCTTCCTCATAGTTCGTAGGTTCGTCATGGTCAAGTAACATGACCTCCAGAACTGGATTATCGTACCACTCTGGTGCGGATTTCATTCTGGTTGACCTACGAGGTTCGGTAGTAACTTGATCTGAAGTTACATGATCATCATCATTAGCTTCCTCACTAATTGGTGTAGGACTCACAGGAACAGATTTCCGTGATGAACTACTTTCCAATAAGGGAGCAGGTACAATTACCTCATCAAGTTCTACTTTCCTCCCACTCACTTCTTTCGAGAGAAACTCCTTCTCTAGAAAGGATCCATTCTTAGCAACGAATTTGCCTTCGGATCTGTGATAGAAGATATACCCAATAGTCTCCTTTGGGTATCCTATGAAGACGCATTTCTCTGATTTGGGTTCAAGCTTATCATGTTGAAACTTTTTCACATAAGCATCGCAACCCCAAACTTTAAGAAACGACAACTTTGGTTTCTTGCCAAACCACAATTCATAAGGTGTCATCTCAAACGGATTTAGATGGTGCCCTTTTTAACGTGAATGCAGCTGTCTCTAATGCATAACCCCAAAACGATAGTGGTAGATTGGTAAGAAACATCATAGATCGCACCATATCTAATAAAGTACGGTTATGACGTCTGGACACACCATTACACTGTGGTGTTCCAGGTGGCGTGAGTAGTGAAACTATTTCACATTGTTTTAACTGAAGGACAAACTCGTAACTCAAATATTTTACCCCTACGATCATACCGTAGAAACTTTTATTTTCTTGTTACGATGATTTTCCACTTCACTCTGAAATTATATGAACTTTTCAAATGTTTCAGACTTATGTTTCATCAAGTAGATATACCCATATCTGCTCAAATCATCTGTGAAGGTCAGAAAATAATGATACCCGCCGCGAGCCTCAACACTCATCGGATCGTATACATCAATATGTATCATTTCCAATAAGTCAGTTGCTCGCTCCATTGTTCCGGAGAACGGAGTCTTAGTCATCTTGCCCATAAGGCATGGTTTGCAAGCATCAAGTGATTCATAATCAAGTGATTCCAAAATCCCATTAGCATGGAGTTTCTTCATGCGCTTTACTCCAATATGACTTAAACGGCAGTGCCACAAATAAGTTGCACTATCATTATTAACTTTGCATCTTTTGGCTTCAATATTATGAATATGTGTATCACTACGATCGAGATCCAACAAACCATTTTCATTGGGTGTATGACCATAGAAGGTTTTATTCATGTAAACAGAACAACAATTATTCTCTAACTTAAATGAATAACCGTGTTGCAATAAACATGATCAAATCATATTCATGCTCAACGCAAACACCAAATAACACTTATTTAGGCTCAACACTAATCTCGAAAGTACAGGGAGTGTGCGATGATGATCATATCAATCTTGGAACTACTTCCAGCACACATCGTCACCTTGCCCTTAACTAGTTTCTGTTCATTCTGTAATTCCCGTTTCGAGTTACTACTCTTAGCAACTGAACTAGTATCAAATACCGAGGGGTTGCTACAAACACTAGTAAAATACACATCAATAATGTATATCAAATATAGCTTGTTCACTTTGCCATACTTCTTATCCGCCACATACTTGGGGTGGTTCCGCTTCTAGTGACCAGTCCCTTTGCAGTAGAAGCAGTTAGTCTCAGGCTTAGGTCCAGACTTAGGCTTCTTCACTTGAGCAGCAACTTGCTTGCCGTTCTTCTTGAAGTTCCCCTTCTTCCCTTTTCCCTTTTCTTGAAACTAGTGGTCTTGTTAACCATCAACACTTGATGTTTTTCTTGATTTCTACCTTTGTCGATTTCAGCATCACGAAGAGCTTGGGAATTACTTTCGTCATCCCTTGCATATTATAGTTCATCACGAAGTTCTACTAACTTGGTGATGGTGACTAGAGAATTATGTCAATCACTATTTTATCTGGAAGATTAACTCCCACTTGATTCAAGCGATTGTAGTACCCAGACAATCTGAGCACATGCTCACTGCTTGAGCTATTCTCCTCCATCTTTTAGCTATAGAACTTGTTGGAGACTTCATATATCTCAACTCGGGTATTTGCTTGAAATATTAACTTCAACTCCTGGAACATCTCATATGGTCCATGACGTTCAAAATGTCTTTGAAGTCCCGATTCTAAGCCGTTAAGCATGGTGCACTAAACTATCAAGTAGTCATCATATTGAGCTAGCCAAACATTCATAACGTCTGCATCTGCTCCTGCAATAGGTCTGTCACCTAGCGGTGCATCAAGGACATAATTCTTCTGTGCAGCAATGAGGATAATCCTCAGATCACGGATCCAATCCGCATCATTGCTACTAAGATCTTTCAACTTAGTTTTCTCTAGGAACATATATAAAACATAGGGAAGCAACAACGCGAGCTATTGATCTACAACATAGATATGCTAATACTACCAAGACTAAGTTCATGATAAACTAAAGTTCAATTAATCATATTACTTAAGAACTCCCACTTAGATAGACATCCCTCTAATCATCTAAGTGATCAAATGATCCAAATCAACTAAACCATAACTGATCATCACGTGAAATGGAGTAGTTTTCAATGGTGAACATCACTATGTTGATCATATCTACTATATGATTCACGCTCGACCTTTCGGTCTCAGTGTTCCGAGGCCATATCTGCATATGCTAGGCTCGTCAAGTTTAACCTGAGTATTCTGCGTGTGCAAAACTGGCTTGCACCCGTTGTAGATGGACGTAGAGCTTATCACACCCGATCATCACGTGGTGTCTGGGCACGACGAACTTTGGCAACGGTGCATACTCAGGGAGAACACTTTTATCTTGAAATATAGTGAGAGATCATCTTATAATGCTACCGTCAATCAATATAAGTGATATGATATGGCCATCATCATCTTGTGCTTGTGATCTCCATCTCCGAAGCACCGTCATGATCACCATCGTCACCGACGCGACACCTTGATCTCCATCGTAGCATCGTTGTCGTCTCGCCAATCTTATGCTTCTTCGACTATCGCTACCGCTTAGTGATAAAGTAAAGCATTACAGGGCGATTGCATTGCATACAATAAAGCGACAACCATATGGCTCCTGCCAGTTGCCGATAACTCGGTTACAAAACATGATCATCTCATACAATAAAATTTAGCATCATGTCTTGACCATATCACATCACAACATGCCCCGCAAAAACAAGTTAGACATCCTCTACTTTGTTGTTGCAAGTTTTACGTGGCTGCTATTGGGCTTAGCAAGAACCGTTCTTACCTACGCATCAAAACCACAATGATAGTTTGTCAAGTTGGTGCTATTTTAACCTTCGCAAGGACCGGGCGTAGCCACACTCGGTTCAACTAAAGTTGGAGAAACAGACACCCGCCAGCCACCTGGGTGCAAAGCACGTCGGTAGAACCAGTCTCGCGTAAGCGTACGCGTAATGTCGGTTCGGGCCGCTTCATCCAACAATACCGCCGAACCAAAGTATGACATGCTGGTAAGCAGTATGAATTATATCGCCCACAACTCACTTGTGTTCTACTCGTGCATATGACATCTACGCATAAAACCAGGCTCGGATGCCACTATTGGGGAACGTAGTAATTTCAAAAATTTCCTACGCACACGCAAGATCATGGTGATGCATAGCAACGAGAGGGGAGAGTGTTGTCCACGTACCCTTGTAGACCGAAAGCGGAAGCGTTAGCACAACGCGGTTGATGTAGTCGTACGTCTTCACGATCCGACCGATCAAGTACCGAACGCACGGCACCTCCCAGTCTAGCACACGTTCAGCCTGATGACGTCCCTCGAACTCCGATCCAACCGAGTGTTGAGGGAGAGTTTCGTCAACACGACGGCGTGGTGACGATGATGATGTTCTACCGACGCAGGGCTTCGCCTAAGCACCGCTACAGTATTATCGAGGTGGACTATGGTGGAGGGGGGGCACCGCACACGGCTAAAAGATCAAACGATCAATTGTTGTGTCTCTAGGGTGCCCCCTGCCCCCGTATATAAAGGAGCAAGGGGGAGGTGCGGCCGGCCAGGAGGGGGCGCGCCAGGAGGAGTCCTACTCCCACCGGGAGTAGGACTCCCTCCCTTTTCCTTGTTGGATTAGGAGTGGAGGGGGAAAGAGGAGGGAGAGAGGAAGGAAAGGGGGGGCGCCGCCCCCCTCTCCTTATCCTATTCGGACTAGGGGGGAGGGGCGCGCGGCCCTGCCCTGGCCGCCTCTCCTCTCTTCCACTAAGGCCCACTATGGCCCATTAAGCCCCCGGGGGGTTTCGGTAACCTCCCGGTACTCCGGTAAAATTCCGATTTCACCCGGAACACTTCCGATATCCAAATATAGGCTTCCAATATATCAATCTTCATGTCTCGACCATCTCGAGACTCCTCTTCATGTCCGTGATCACATCCGAGACTCCGAACAACCTTCGGTACATCAAAACATATAAACTCATAATATAACCGTCATCGAAACTTTAAGCGTGCGGACCCTACGGGTTCGAGAACTATGTAGACATGACCGAGACACGTCTCCGGTCAATAACCAATAGCGGAACCTGGATGCTCATATTGGCTCCCACATATTCTACGAAGATCTTTATCGGTCAGACCGCATAACAACATACGTTGTTCCCTTTGTCATCGGTATGTTACTTGCCCGAGATTCGATCGTCGGTATCTCAATACCTAGTTCAATCTCGTTACCGGCAAGTCTCTTTACTCGTTCCGTAATACATCATCTCGCAACTAACCCATTAGTCACAATGCTTGCAAGGCTTATAGTGATGTGCATTACCAAGAGGGCCTAGAGATACCTCTCCGACAATCGGAGTGACAAATCCTAATCTCGAAATACGCCAACCCAACAAGTACCTTCGGAGACACCTGTAGAGGACCTTTATAATCACCCAGTTACATTGTGACGTTTGGTAGCACACAAAGTGTTCCTCCGGTAAATGGGAGTTGCATAATCTCATAGTCATAGGAACATGTATAAGTCATGAAGAAAGCAATAGCAACATACTAAACGATCAAGTGCTATGCTAACGAAATGGGTCAAGTCAATCACATCATTCTCCTAATGATGTGACCTTGTTAATCAAATGACAACTCATGTCTATGGCTAGGAAACATAACCATCTTTGATCAATGAGCTAGTCAAGTAGAGGCATACTAGTGACACTTTGTTTGTCTATGTACTCACACATGTATTATGTTTCTGGTTAATACAATTCTAGCATGAATAATAAACATTTATCATGAAATAAGGAAATAAATAATAACTTTATTATTGCCTCTAGGGCATATTTCCTTCATAGACCTCGTTTGTCCTCAAGCGAAAACCGAAATCGAAAAACATGCCCACATGCTTAGAGAGAGAGAGGTGTCGATAAAAACAAAATACGGACATAGAAGCATCATGTAAATTATTATAACAACAACAAACTTTAACATTAAACTTTTATCATAGACTTCTCTTGAATAAGTAGCAATTCATCACAACATCTAAGTATAAAGCATAAACTCTGTTGGAAACCAAAAAACTATGTTCTCAGTCAACTTTGCAACTACAATTCATCATCTTTTCAGGAGGGGTCACATATCGAGGCCTTTAGGCAAGTCCACATGCTCAACCATCATATAGTCTTTTATGATTGCTAACACTCACCGCATACACATGAGCAAAACGTTTCAACCGGACACATAGAAAGATAGGGGCTTATAGTTTCGCCTCCTAACGTATTCACCTCAAGGGTAATGTCAACAATAATAACTCATGCTACCCACATTCAACTGGATATATGTGCCTAGATCTTTCCTCACCACATGATGCTTGCCAAAAGAGAAAAATATAAAGGAATAGAGAGAAAAACTTTGACTCTTTGCATGAAAGTAAATACATAAAAGTAATAGATAGGCCCTTCGCAGAGGGAAGCAGAGGTTGCCATGCGCTTTTTGTTTGTATGCTCAATCCCTTAGTGCAAAAGAACGTCATGTTATATTGCCCCTTATGATAGCAACCTTTATTATGCAGTCTGTCGCTTTCATTCTTTGCCCTCACAAGTTCATACAACGCTCAATTTTCTCTTACACTAAATGATCTAACACTTTTAGAAGCAATTTTTACTGCCTTATTGCATCGATGACAACTTACTTGAAGGATCTTACTCAATCCTTAGGTAGGTATGGTGGACTCTTGAAAATACGATTTGGGTTTAAGGGTTTTTGGATGCACAAGTAGTATCTCTACTTGGTGCGGAATTTTTGGCTAGCATAGATGGGGGGCAAGCACCACATGTTGAAGGATCTATGACAATATAACTTCTATGTGAATATGAACAAACATAAATCATTAAGTTGTCTTCCTTGTCCAACGTCAATAATTTTGGCATATAATATTTTGATGGGGGCTCACAATCACAAAAGATTTCCAAGATAGTGTATTTGCATGTGAATCTTTTCTTCCCTTATTAATTCTTTCATGAATTGCATCATTGACCAATGCTATGTTTTCCAATCTCCAATAAAATTTTCTACTTATACTTTTCCTTATGTGATGTCATTACTTACCATAAGATTAGCATATGATCTTTTTCATTTATTTCCTTTCCTTTTATTGATCATGAAAGTAAAGAAAACAAAACTCAAACTAAACTTTATTATATATCTCGCACACGATTCAAGGATAGATCACTAAGCAAACACTCGAAAAGAAAGGATCAAACTAAACTTTTATTCATCTAAAGCAAAAGATAACTATGGATCGAACTCAGATAAGTAAAGGCAAAAGATAGTGGAGGTGATACGATACCGGGGCACCTCCCCCAAGCTTGGCGAAAGCCAAGGGGAGTGCCCATACCCGATACTCAATTTTCGTTTGGTGATGAAGAAGGAGGTGGTGGCAATCTTGTCCTCGGGTTTCCATGGCAGAGGCTCACCGTTATAAGAGGAGGAGTGAGTCTCACGGGTCCTACAACTGGCAGCCAAACTCATACCTTTAAACCTCGCCTCATATTCAAAGACTTGGTTTTGGAGATTGTAGATCTTGCTTTGGAGGAAGTTGATTTGCTCGTTGAAGGTGAAGACGATGTCCTTCCACTACAAAAAAATACACTTCCGTGATGATACGTGTTTGTCACAGTAGGTCGCGTTTTTTGTCATGCATGTACATCCATGACAAATTTATGACAAAATCAAGATAGTCATACCTGTGCTGTCGTAGAAGTGTTCCATGACATTACCAAAATTATCATCACGGAAGTGTCCACTTCCATGACGATAAATCGCGCATCACAGAAGTGCTTTCGTCAAGGGTGACCGACACGTGGCATCCACCGTAACGGAATGCCGTTAAGCTATCGGGTCGGGTTTTGGATCCGATAACCTGTTAACAGCCCCGACCAATGGGGATTTTCCACGTGTAAAATCATCATTGGCTGGAGGAAACACGTGTCGGCTCATCACTGGGACAGATGTCATCCACTCATTGGACAGAAGGCGCCTATGATACGTCGACACGTGGCACGGCCCAACAGTGGCCCATTCCTGTGAAAAGGCCGGCCCGTTTGACTTGGTCAAAAGCTGGCGGGCCGGCCCATGGAAAGCCTGTTAACGGCCCGTTCGCATATAGCCCATTTACAGCCCGCTAACCCAAGGCCCGTTACGCCCTATTCGAATTAGGCCCAGTAGCGTCATCTGGGCCATCCAATATGATTCCAGCCCGTTTTCACTTCTGGCCCATGTATGGCCCATGACGTCTTTCGGCCCATATGAGGCCCTATGTAACTCTTGGCCTATTAACAGCCCGTGCTGAAACTGGCCCGTAATGAACAGCGTATTACTTTACACCCATTAACGGCCCGTGGTGAAACTGGCCCGTAATGAACAGTGTATCATTTTATACCCATTAACGGCCCGTTATTCCGTTGGGCCGTTTCCAGCCCATGTTATCTTTCGGCCTTCTCAGAGCCCATTTATTCTTGGGCTATTTTCCAGCATTCGTTTACTTACGGCCCGTTACTGTCATTTTCTGCTTGTGGGCCAAATTCAGCCCGTCGTTACAGTGGGCCCATTTGTGGTCCGTTAATACGTTGGGCCGTTTTCGTAGGGTCATCAAATATGGCCTATTAACGATGGCCCGTTATGGTCGGCCCATGAACGGACGATTCCAACTCTAGCCCGTTTACGGCCAGAATGCGGTCTGTTTGGCCCATGTTTGGCCAATCGATCATACGGCCCGTATAAGGCCCATTGCTGATACGGCCCGTAGAAGGCCCATTGTTTCTACGGCCCGTAGAAGGCCCACTATTTCTACGGCCCGTAGAAGGCCCACTGTTTATACGGCCCGTAGAAGGCCCACTGTTTCTACGGCCCGTAGGAGGCCCAGTGTCACTACAGTAAATATTAGCCCATGGTTATTGTGGCCTAGTTTTAAAAAATAGGTTATTGCAGCCACTAGCAAACCGCAGAAAAAGAACTGCACTGACTACAAGCAAACAAATAAACAAGACAACAAGGAAATAAATAAGCAAGCAACTGACACTAGGCTATCACGGCTATTACACATATTACATCCACTGGGCATCAAAGTTCGCCACCAGTGCAAATATAGGGAACACAACAGCATATAAACGCCGCAGCAAAACAAGTCCAGAACTGAAACCACTTCAGAAGAGCTCAAGAAACAATATCCTGGGTACCCATAATGCTGGCAAGATGCTTAGCAAGCTTATTAACTTTCTCTTGTTTGGCGCTTAAGTCCTCCAGCGCTTGCTGTTGCACCAGAAAGTATGCATCTGAATTCTGCAGGGACTTCCTCAGTCCTTCGGCTTCCTGTCGCATAACATCTGATCGATGTCTTTCAACTTGAAGTTGAGACTCAAGAAGCCGAACTGATTCAGGCAACGAGTTCGAAGAGCTGGTGCCAGCAGTGGTAGCCAGTAACTCGAACACTACATCAAGACATGACTTTGGGGTTGTCTCAGTGTCTTCAATATAGTTTTTATCAGCTTTCTTGGAGACCAACAGGGATGTCTCACTATCTTGAACCTTATCTGCATTACTTCCTTTACCATGGCATAACAGGGTACTCTTCTCCAATATTTTATCCGCGTTCTAAAAGAGAAACAAACAAACACATCTCAGGTTTACAATGTAGTATATGAAACTCATTTTGGTAAACCAGTTCAGTAGTAAGGTGGACAGGATAACAGCATGAAACAAACATATATCTATGTAGTATGGTCACTGTATGGTCTATATCATTCTAGTTTATGTTGCCAAATCAAGATAGATACAGTTCGAATCATATCTATTTAAGACAAAGCAGCATAGACATAATATAAGTGTGGGAAGCTACACAGCAATAACAACACTTGTAATGTGCATGGCATGAGAACATAACTGTTTATTCAATTGAAACTGAAATCAGCATAGAGCAAGTTACAACAGCAAACAGCCAAACACGTTGAAGAAACAGGTTTAAAACATACCTGTTGCGCCATTGGAGTTTCAATTGCATCCTTCAAAAGCAGACTAAGGCATAGCCTAGTGGTGGGAAGGGGCTGATGCCTTCCCACCCACCCAGGTTCAAGGCATGGTACTTGCAATTTGGGTTTGTTGCACCAATTATACTGTAAGGGGTTCCCTTACAGTCTTTCTGTCAAAAAAAAATTGCATCCTTCAAATTTGAAATTAGTTGGTATCAGTAAATACAGTGATGCAAGAGCAAAGTAGTATGAACCATAGCTACGGAACCTGACCTGAGAACAATTCTTCTTCTGCTTTAAGCGTTGACTTCGGGTTCGGAGTGGTGGTCCTCGTGATTTGGGCACTGAAGTTGCCTTACTAACTGCTCGTGTTTGGGTGCTCTGTGGTGGAGACGGTGCTGTGTCAACGGGAACTGGGTGTCTATCTGCTGGGGTTGGGGTTAGAAGGGGTGTAGTTGGTTCTCTGTCCAACTGGGTAGGGGTTCTGCATGAGTGTGGGTTATGTGTGGTGGGGCTGGTTCTTGGGCAAGTACAACCGTGGTTCTATCTGCATCGACAGGTAGCACGATCTTTTCTGAAGACCGTGTTTTTACTCCCACAGATACTGCCATCACTCCCTCCAATTGAAATGGCTGATAAACAAGAAAAGTAATTGAATGTACAGACATTGTAAGATAGACAGGTGCAATGGATAGTAGGGAAGAAAACAGGGCATGAAATAATTCACATTTATGTTGTCTAAGCAAACAGAATAGCAGGACATAATTTCACATATATGATGGCTAATTAAACAGGGTAGCATGACACAATTTCACATGTATGATGGCTAACTAAACAGGATAGAATGACATACTTCAAAATATGATGACTATGTAAACAGGATGACATGATATAACTATACGATGTGTCTATTAAAGTTGTTGGCATGCCATAAATCACAAACATGCCGTCGATGGAAGCATGATGGCATGATATAATTCACGGATAGAATGACATAATTTAAAATATGATGACTATGTAAACAGGATGAGATGATATAACTATATTATGTTTTTCGAAAATGGGTTGGCATGCCATAATTCAGATACATGCTATCTATGTAAACATCATGGCATGACATAATTCAAATATATGATTTATATACTAAGGAAGTGAGCAGAGGGGAATTGCATATATGATGTGTTAACTAAGGAGATGGCATTCAATATTGTGTATATGATGTAAAAACTAAGCATTGCAATACAACATATGCATTATATGAGTAATATAACCCTGCCAAGTTTGAGCATACACCTCAGGGGGATAATAGGACTGGTCATCTGCCTCTGAATCCTCCTCTGAAGAGCTATCTGTAACCAGCAAGATATCTGCTTCAGCAGGTAGCATTGTCTGCTCTGAAGACCTTGTTTTCACTCCAGATTTCTCCATCACCAATTCAAATGGCTGATGCATAGGAAGAGCAGTTCAATATACAAACATTGTCGACAAAAGCAATGAGTAATACAAAAAAAGGACGGCATGATATAATTCACATATATGACGCTTGCCTAAACAGCATGGCATTGCATAATTCACATACATAATGCCTTGCAACAAGATAACATTGCATACTTCACATATATAATGTCTTGCAACAAGATGGCATTGCATAATTCACATATATGGTAATTAGACACTAAACAGGTGGCATTCACACAAAGCATGTCTAAACTAAGCAAATGACATAGCAATGCAAGATACCATACGCACGATATGAGCAACATAACCTTGCCAAGTTAGGGCATGCACCTCGGGGGGGAAATATGACTGGTCATCTGTCTCTGAATCCTCCTTTGAGGAGCTATCGGTAACCAGCAAGACATGCGCTTCGTCAGATAGCATTGTCTGCTCTAAAGACCTTGTTTCCACTCCAGATTTTTCCATGGCCGTGCCGAATGGCTGATGCACGGGAAGAGTAATTGAATGTACTAAAATTGTTGACAAATTTAACACGTAATAAAAAAATGATGGCATGATATAATTCACATATAAGATGACTGGCTAACCAGGGTGGCATTGCAAAATTCACATATATGGCTGGCTAGACAAGATAGCATTGCATGATTCACATATACGATAAAGAAACTAAACAGATGGCATTGACACAAAGCATGTCTAAACTAAGCAGATGACATCTTTAATGTATACAGTAAGCAATGCAAGGCACCATATGCATGATATTACCAACATCAGCATGCCAAGTTTGAGCGAAGACCTCATGGGGTAAATAGGAGTGGTCTTCTCCTTCTGAATCCCCCTCAGAACAGTTATCTTCCTCTTGATTACGATCCGAAATGGGTGGAGGGGGGGCTGCCTTTGCACTCACCATGGAACGATGTCTGCATGAAATTTTATTGCCACGCAAGGCTCGTCTCTTTTGCTCTACATGATCAGTTCCATTGTGTACAATAACTGGCATGCATAGGAATAAAACATAGTGAGATTATGTAAGGAGTGCATGCACAAATCCAGAGTGATGGTAGCAAACTGTGGATAGACCCAAAACCAATGATAGCAGGCAGATAATAGCTTTAGTTAAAAAATACAGATAATGGCTCCTTTAATGTTTGTTTGCACCCAACATGAAACTCATAGTAGACACCGGAGATTAACCAAATGGTAGACAGACAGTACTGATTGTTGCCCCAATATGTACCCCACAACCATTTAAAAACTCAAGTTTCAGCATTAGTTTGGACCTGACTCGGAGTCTAATAGGTGAACACGATGATAATGTAACATGTCATCATGTTAAGCGACGCATAACATAAGCAGACACGGAAGAGTGCGACCTCTCTTGCGGACCCGTGTAGTCCTCAAGGTCATCTGCTCAGTTGATGATGGTAATGCAGTTGCCGTGGCTGCCGGCGGCGGGGAAGAAGATCTGAGGTGGAGAAAGACAGTCTGGAGAGCGGATCCCTGCTGTGGTGAACCCTTCCATCGTTGGAGCAGCTGAGCTAGGGTGGAACACAGCGCCGCAGGAGCAGGACAAACCACACAAGGTTTTCTTTGACACATATCTGTAACAGAAGTAATTGAGTAAGGCTTGTTTGAATTTGAGGATTCTAACAATGCAGGGATAGGAAATAGACAGGAATAGAATAGGAATGCACGTGCAAAATAGAGAATTTAAAAACACAGGATTTCTGCCAATCTGGGTGTTTGATTCACAACAATTGGAAGATCACAGGATGCAAAAAAGCATGGTGAGATTAAGTCAAACCACAAGAAAATGTACGGTTATAATTCTATTATGCTACTATCTCTTAGTCTTGTGCTTGATGAATAGGAATATGAAAAGGAGGAGAAGTGGAAATTAGAATTCCTACGGTTTTTCTTCCAAGGAGACACTAAAGGAACAAATCCTACAGTTTTCCTTTGCTCCATTCCTTTGCACCAAATTCATGAAAAGTAGTACCATAGGAAACTTTCCAATTCCGTTGTTTTTCATTCACTTTTCCTTTCAAGCACTGGCGATTCTAGTAGGCAGGCTTGAGCAAGGAAAATCCTACACTAAAAAAAATGTTTTTGTGCTACTTCTATTACTTTGGACCCAGGCCACTGCCATACTAGCTCAACTCCCAGGCCCATCGCCAAATGCACAGCTCAAACGCGCAGAGATAAATAATGATGGCATTCAAGAGAGTCCATCACGGATAGCTAAGTTGCCTGGTACCTCACTGCTTGTCATATAGTAGGATAAAATAATCGTATTTCCCGTTACTACGAGTGCTCAGTGGACAATATATATAACATGTAGAGTAAAAAAGAGATGCAACAAGTGTACAACCTCTTTGGCGAAGCCATGTCGATCTTAGCGTGATTGGGTTGGCCGGTGAGGATGCTCTGGCTGAATTGGCTGTCGGAGGAGGGGAAGAAGATCTTAGGCGTTTGGAGATGGAGCCCGAGGTACTGCTCCGCTGTGATGGAGGGTTTCGTCGTTGGAGCAGCTCCAGTGAGTTGTACGACGCCGAGGCTGAAGCAGGACAAGAGAGACAACGAACAACGTTAACTTGAGTGGAATTCTAATAGCATCTCCAATACATGACGTAAAATACATAACCACAAATTGCTAGACGTAAAATACATCAGCCGCTCATCTCTGAACTTAACTGTCGAAACTGAATTTAACTGTCGAAACTGAACTTAACTGTCGAAACTGAACTTAACTGTCGAAACTGAACGCACTAGCAAGGTGAGGCTACACTGTAACATCCCAAATTTTCAATTTGGAATATTATACATTAGATCATTATTGCATATCATATTTTATTGCATTTTGGTTTGATCCTAGAAATTCTACGCAACTCAAGGACCCATGGAGAGAGTTGGGGATTTCG
The DNA here is from genome assembly GCF_018294505.1 of Triticum aestivum. Lineage (NCBI taxonomy): Eukaryota > Viridiplantae > Streptophyta > Magnoliopsida > Poales > Poaceae > Triticum > Triticum aestivum. The sequence goes on from NC_057802.1 coordinate 43,183,699, forward strand.
TTATTTTCGTATTTGAGATTTATCAAATTTTAAAAATAGGATCATTTTGTTTTATTTATTTTATCCTCAATTATTCCAATTATAAAAATATGAGAGAGGGAATAAAATGACTTTCCCAAAATATAGGAATATTGAAGATTTAATAAAAAAATCAAATAAGATTTTATTTCGGAGTTTTCGGATATTTTATTTGAATTTAGGAAAAATGTGCGTTATTCAAAATTGCATTTAGGCCCCAAATAAATGTTCATCTTGTCCGGCTTGATTTTAGAAGCCGGGGAAAATTTATTTCGAGATTTTTTGGAGTCCGTTTGGTATTTCTTTTAATCGTTTTCTACGCGTAATTATTAAAAAAAAAAGAAACCGACTATGGGCCGTAACCGGTCAGGACTCCGCCTGACCGGGGCTTTATATAGCGCCGAGCCGGCCCAGCCCGAGGCCAAACCCTAGCCGCCTCGAGCCCCGCGCCGCCCCAGCCCGACCCCGCCGCCGCCGCCGCCGCCCGACCTCGTCGCCGGAGCCGCCGCCTCGCCGGAGCCGGAGGTAGCCGCCGGTTTTCTCGCGAAAAACCGTTCGGTTTTTCCGCGGTTTTTCGTCGGTTTTTTTAGATCCTTTTTTTAGATCGGTTTTTTTTCAGTTTAGGTTAATTAGCGAGCGTTCGCTCGGTCGTTCGTTTTATTGAACGCGTTCATCGTTTAGATCCAGTTAACGAACGTTCGTTCGTTAATCTGTTCGACGTTTTTCTTTTCTCGAATTTATTCCGCGATTTTTCTGATCGCGATTTCTGATCAGATTTTCGAACTAGTATAACTTTTCGCTTGGTTATCGGAATCAGGCGATTCAAGCGCCTAGAGTTTCGTCTCGAAATTCTCTTTCCGTTTAACCAACTCAAACAAGTTTTCTGTTTCTCTAAATTTTGACCTAGGTCTAGATTAGTAAACGAAGTTTGTTTCTTTCGCCGTTTGACTTTCGTTGCTTAGTTCGATTTGATTCTTTTTGCAAACCGGAGTTCTTAAGTTGAACTTTCTGGTTAGTTCTCTTATTTGAGTTTTACCCGTGCATTAGATGAGTACTTCTTGTTTGCTAGTTTGTTTACGATAGAGTACCCGGAGTGCGCCGCTTGCTACTTCGAATCGCTAGGTTTCGCGGATCATCAGCAAGGCAAGTAACACTTTGATCATACCCCTTTTACTACCTAGTTTTATTGCATTAGATCAATCCTCAAACATTGCATGATTAGGATCTAATTAAATTGTGGGTATTGGGAAGTAGAAGAGGTAGTACCTATCACCTGTTTCATTATCAAACCCTTGGGAGTTACTTCTACGTTTGCCTATATCGCTATGCTATGCTAGTAGAAGTGGATTGGGTTTGAGAGATATTCACGACAGATGTGAGATTGTTAATTAATGGTTTACTTAAGGTGGCAACTAAAACTCACATCTGGGTGGATTGAGGTACCTGGGTATTCCAGGATTGCCTGTTTTTCTTTTTGGACCGCCACCCAGGTTCAAAGGGATCATGAGATTATTCATGCTAGAAACTTCCGTGTGCAGCCACAAGCTATTATGGGCTCTAGCATAGTTGATTAAGTTGTGTGAACTCTTACAGTGGTAGACTAGCAGATGTAGGGGATGTAGGTGTACATTATTCTCTATGTGTTACATTGCGAGCATATTCCATGTGCTGACCCGTTTCCGGGCTGCAACGTTTCATGTTGCAGACTTTTCAGACGACGAGTAAGGTGCCTTAGGTCCTGGTCTTATACTCAGTGATGCTGTTGGAGTTGATGGACTCACTATTCTTCCAAGTCTTCCGCTGTTATCGTATTAGATGGCCTTAAGCCATATTTATCATACTTATTCTCTTTTGAGATATTCGTTGTAATAAGTGTGTGATTGCTACTCTGTTATAAATCCTCCATTTGTACTGTGCGTGTCAGCATTACTAATCCAAGGATGACACTGGTGCACAGCAGCACAGACTGTTTGAGGTCTGGTCGCTACAAAGGTGGTATCAGAGCACACGCTGACTGTAGGACACGACCACTAAGCTTAAACCCTAGAACACTACTCTCTTCTCATTTCTGACTCCTCTCCACTTTCTACTCTTTTAGGAATGGTGAATGCAAGGAACAAGTTCATGCAACCAGATGAAGATACACCTTTTGGACGACACTTGAAGGAAGTCACTAAGTACTTGAACATTGGAATACCAAGCATCACCGGAACCTACAACGCCACACTACCAGAAGAGGAGAGCTGGAAGATTCAAGTTCAAATTCCAGGAAGGACGTTTACACCAGTCACTGAGCCTATAAAGTTTTCTTTTGAAGCACCAACCTGGAGTTTAGGGAAGAGCATGGCAGCCCACATCTCTATGGGACGCATTGGAGAAGTCTACCACAGGGAGCTTAAGGATACTATTTATCAGATTTGTGGACGCCGAGACGAGCAATGGGAGATGATCAGCACCAAGAAGGATGGATCAATTGCAGCTTTCATCCAGGAGCAAAACCAACACATTCGTCGCCAGGAGAACCAGATGTGCTCAGACATGATAGATCTGAAGAAGGCATTGACCAAGATCAAGGAGTTGGAGGAAGAACTCAAGGCTACACGCGAGGATTATTTGGAGGAAATCGTCGCACTAGTAGGGAAGAATGACGACCTGGAGAAGAAGATTGGAGTATTCATGGGAAATCGAGCATCAAAAGGAGAAGATGATGAATGCGCTTGCCCGGATAACTACATCATCATCGACGACACCGACTCAGAACCAAGTGAAGATGACTTTGTTGATGAAGCTGGAGCAGATATCATGGAGTCTTCGACTGATCAAAATTTCTAGTAGACCACCATATCAGTAGTAGTATTCCCCCATGTATATAGTATAGTTCGAGCACTTTTGTAACGCTAGTTAGATCGATTGTATGCATTGTTTGATTTGATTGAGTGATATTGATTGTGTTTGTCTCATGAGCATATGGGTAGTGTTTTCTCTCTAGACCTCATTCTATTCTAAACTCTCATCTTTTCTAAACCTATTAGATGCCTCCGAGACGCGACACCGGATTTGTTTTCCCACTGGAGATCACACAGTTGATTCAGCAGCAGAATGCCCTGATGCAAGTGTTAGTACAGAACCAAGGCAACAACAACAACAACAACAACCCACCACCACCACCTGTTGATCACTTAGCCCGTTTCTTGAGGCTAAATCCGCCGGTGTTTTCCAGCAGCACCGAGCCGATTGTTGCAGATGATTGGCTTCGCAAAGTTGGAAGGGAGTTGACCACTGCAGGATGCACAGATGCGGAGAGAGTGCGTTTTGCCGCACATCAGCTTGATGGACCCGCAGCATCATGGTGGGAGAATTACACAGCCACACACCCTATTGACACTGTCACATGGGACCAGTTTCAGCAAGCTTTCCGTACAACCCATGTTTCAGCAGGAGCTATGGCTATGAAGAAGCGTGAGTTTCGCAACCTACGCCAAGGAGGACGCACCGTAGGCCAGTATGTGGAGGATTTCAGTAAGTTAGCACGTTATGCACCAGATGACGTTGCTACAGATGCAGCCAAGCAGGAGAAGTTTCTGGAAGGACTGAATGATGAGCTGAGCATGCAGCTAATGGTAGCAACCTCAATAACTACCAGGAGTTGGTAGATAGAGCACTCATGATTGAAGGGAAGCAGCAGCAGATTGAAAACCGTAAGAGGAAGTATGGACAAGGGAAGTACAATTCTGGAGCTCAGCAGAAGCCACGTTTTACCCCAAAATCGGGAGGACAGTTTCAGCATACCCATGGAGGAGGTAGTTCGCACAACCATAATGGCTCCAAGAATGGTAATGGGAATGGAGGAAGCAACGGCCAGAACCGTCCCAACCCTTCAACCCCAGCTAAGAGAGACCTGAGCCAAGTCACTTGCTTTAAGTGCCAGAAGACTGGACATTATGCCAATGAATGTCCTGAAGCCCAGAATGGTAATGGAAATGGAAGCTCTGGGAAGAAGCCGAACCCTTTCAACAAAGGACATGTGAACCACGTTTACGTGGAGGAGGTTGAAGCACAGCCTGATGCAGTAATAGGTAAGTTTTTGGTTAAGTCATTTACTGCACTCGTTCTTTTCGATACTGGTGCATCGCATTCATACATATCAAGGGGATTTGTGGATAAGTATAAGTTGCCCACCAAGGTTCTTAAAACACCTATGTTAGTAAGTTCACCAGGAGCAGAGTATATGGCAAGCCAAGGATGTTTCAGATGCCATTGGCCATAGGTAGGCATGTTTTCCCCTCAGACCTAATAGTTTTGGAGTCGCAAGGTTTGGATGTAATTTTGGGTATGGATTGGCTATCGATGTATGGAGGAAACATCGATTGCGCCAGTAAGACGATTTCGCTTACCACCCCAGAAGGAAGAAGGATTAAGTATGTATCCCGGCATATGCCGAAGAGAACTCAGGGTAATTCCTTATCAGGAGTTGTACAGGAGGAAGTACCAGTGGTGAAGGATTACCCGGATGTTTTTCCAGAACAGTTGCCAGGCATGCCACCGGATAGAGACATTGAGTTTCTGATTGAACTTTTGCCAGGCACATGACCAATATCTAAGAGACCGTACAGGATGCCCGCAAAAGATTTGGAGGAAATTAAGAAGCAGACTAAGGAGTTACTGGATAAAGGCTATATTCGCCCAAGTTCGTCACCTTGGGGATCACCAGTACTTCTAGTGGAGAAGAAAGATGGATCGTTGAGGATGGTTGTTGATTATCGAGGATTGAACGAAGTGACCATCAAGAACAAGTACCCACTACCGATGATCAATGATTTTTTTGACCGCTTACAAGGAGCTAAGGTATTTTCCAAGATCGATCTACGATCAGGATACCACCAGTTGAAGATTCAAGAGCAGGATATACCTAAGACGGCTTTTACCACCAGGTATGGGCTATATGAGTATACCGTTATGTCATTTGGTCTGACTAACGCACCTGCCTATTTTATGAACCTGATGAACAAAGTGTTTATGGAGTTTTTGGATAAGTTCGTCGTGGTGTTCATTGATGATATTTTGGTCTACTCAAAGAATGAAGAGGAGCATAAGGAGCATTTGCGTTTGGTACTTGAGAAACTCAGAGAACATCAGTTATACGCCAAATTCAGCAAGTGTGAGTTTTGGCTGAAGGAAGTTGGATTCCTCGGACATGTTATATCCGGAGAAGGAATAGCAGTAGACCCCGCCAAAGTTGACACAGTAACAAGTTGGGAATCACCCACGTCAGTTGGAGAGATCCGGAGTTTTCTTGGACTTGCAGGATACTACCGGAGGTTCATTGAGAATTTCTCAAAGATTGCAAAACCCATGACTGAGCTATTGAAGAAGGACACCAAATTCAATTGGACTGAGGAATGTGAAGCTAGTTTCCAAGAGTTGAAGAAACGATTGGTTACATCTCCAGTGTTGATTCTGCCAGACCAACGCAAGGATTATGAAGTTTATTGTGACGCTTCACGTCGAGGACTTGGAGCAGTGCTTATGCAGGAAGGAAGAGTTGTTTCATATGATTCACGACAACTTAAACCCCATGAGAAGAATTATGCCACGCATGATTTGGAATTAGCAGCCGTAGTGCATGCGTTGAAGACATGGAGACATTTTCTCATCGGAAACCATTGTGAGGTGTACACGGATCACAAGAGTTTGAAGTACATTTTCACGCAGAAGGAGTTGAATCTCAGGCAGAGGAGATGGTTGGAGCTCATTAAGGATTATGATATGAGATTGCATTATCACCCAGGGAAGGCTAATGTAGTAGCAGATGCGTTGAGCCGCAAGAGCCATGTCAACACACTCATGACAGGAGAGTTACCCCAGGAGTTAGCCGAGGATCTTCGCAAGCTATGTTTGGAGATAGTTCCAAGAGGCTATTTAGCAACGTTGGAGATTCAGTCTACCCTGATGGAAAAGATCAGAGAAGCTCAGAAGACAGACAAGGAAATTAACGAGATAAAGGAAAAGATGTGCAAAGGAAAAGCCAAGGGATTTCGTGAGGATGAGCACGATACCTTATGGTTTGAGGACCGCGTTTATGTGCCCAATGATCCGGAGATCAGGAAGTTGATCTTGCAAGAGGCCCATGATTCACCGTACTCGATTCACCCAGGAAATACCAAGATGTATTTGGATTTGAAGGATACTTTCTGGTGGACCGGTATGAAGAAGGATATTGCGGAGTATGTAGCAGTTTGTGATGTATGTCAGAGAGTGAAGGCAGAACATCAGAAGCCAGCAGGATTGCTACAACCATTGCCGATACCCGAATTGAAGTGGGATAAACTAGGCATGGATTTTATCACGGGATTGCCCAGGACTCGTTCAGGCTATGACTCAATATGGGTTGTAGTCGATCGTTTGACGAAAGTAGCTCATTTCATCCCAGTGAAGACCACCTACAGCAGTGCTAAGTTGGCAAAGATATACATGACCAGAATCGTATGTTTGCATGGAGTTCCTAGGACCATTGTATCAGATAGAGGAACCCAGTTTACCTCAAAGTTTTGGAATCAGTTACATGAAACTTTGGGAACCAGGCTAGAATTCAGTACAGCCTTTCACCCACAGACAGATGGACAGACCGAGAGAGTCAATCAGATTTTGGAAGACATGTTGAGAGCTTGTGCGCTAGATTATGGATCTAGTTGGGATGACAATTTGCCATATGCAGAGTTTTCTTACAACAACAGTTATCAAACCAGTTTGAAGATGGCCCCTTTCGAAGCTTTGTACGGAAGGAGGTGTAGAACACCATTGTTATGGGACGAAGTTGGAGACCGTCAGTTGTTTGGACCAGATTTGATTAAAGAGTTTGAACAGAAAGTGAGGTTGATTCGCGATAGGCTCAAGGTAGCCCAGTCCAGGCAGAAGAGTTATGAGGATTCTAAACGTAAGGAGACAGTTCACGAAGTCGGAGACAGAGTTTATCTTCGAGTATCACCACTTCGAGGAGTGAAGCGCTTTGGAGTTAAGGGAAAGTTAGCGCCCCGTTTTGTAGGACCATACAGAGTTTTGGAGCGTATGGGAGAAGTTGCTTACAAGCTGGAATTGCCTGAAGGATTGTCAGGAGTTCATGATGTATTTCACGTTTCCCAGTTGAAGAAGTGCCACGCAGAGATGGCTGAGATACCACTGAGAGATACAGTGCCACTGGAAGCAATTCAGTTGGAAAGTGATTTGACCTATGAGGAGAAACCAGTTAAGATTCTTGAGTATGCTAGCCGAGTCACCCGCAGCAAGGTTATCAAGTTCTGCAAAGTTCAGTGGAGTCACCACACTGAGGATGAAGCCACCTGGGAGCGAGAGGAAGATCTACGGAAGAACCACTCTCACCTATTTTCTAGCCAACCCGAATCTCGAGGGCGAGATTCATCTTAAGGGGGTAGGTTTGTAACATCCCAAATTTTCAATTTGGAACGTTATACATTAGATCATCATTGCATATCATATTTTATTGCATTTTGGTTTGATCCTAGAAATTCTACGCAACTCAAGGACCCACGGAGAGAGTTGGGGATTTCGTTATTTCGTATTTGAGATTTATCAAATTTTGAAAATAGGATCATTTGGTTTTATTTATTTTATCCTCAATTATTCCAATTATAAAAATATGAGAGAGGGAATAAAATGACTTTCCCAAAATATAGGAATATTGAAGATTTAATAAAAAAAATCAAATAAGATTTTATTTCGGAGTTTTCGGATATTTTATTTGAATTTAGGAAAAATGTGCGTTTTTCAAAATTGCATTTAGGCCCCAAATAAATGTTCATCTTGTCCGGCTTGATTTTAGAAGCTGGGGAAAATTTATTTCGGGATTTTTGGAGTCCGTTTGATATTTATTTTAATCGTTTTTCTACGCGTAATTATAAAAAAAAAACGAAACCGACTATGGGCCGTAACCGGTCAGGACTCCGCCTGACCGGGGCTTTATATAGCGCCGAGCCGGCCCAGCCCGAGGCCAAACCCAAGCCGCCTCGAGCCCCGCGCCGCCCCAGCCCGACCCCGCCGCCGCCGCCGCCGCCCGACCTCGTCGCCGGAGCCGCCGCCTCGCCGGAGCCGGAGGTAGCCGCCGGTTTTTTCGCGAAAAACCGTTCGGTTTTTCCACGGTTTTTCGTCGGTTTTTTTAGATCCTTTTTTTAGATCGGTTTTTTTCGGTTTAGGTTAATTAGCGAGCGTTCGCTCGGTCGTTCGTTTTATTGAACGCGTTCATCGTTTAGATCCAGTTAACGAACGTTCGTTCGTTAATCTGTTCGACGTTTTTCTTTTCTCGGATTTATTCCGCGATTTTTCTGATCGCGATTTCTGATCAGATTTTCGAACTAGTATAACTTTTCGCTCGTTTATCGGAATCAGGCGATTCAAGCGCCTAGAGTTTCGTCTCGAAATTCTCTTTCCGTTTAACCAACTCAAACAAGTTTTCTGTTTCTGTAAATTTTGACCTAGGTCCAGATTAGTAAACGAAGTTTGTTTCTTTCGCCGTTTGACTTTCGTTGGTTCGTTCGATTTGATTCTTTTTGCAAACCGGAGTTCTTAAGTTGAACTTTCTGGTTAGTTCTCTTATTTGAGTTTTACCCGTGCATTAGATGAGTACTTCTTGTTTGCTAGTTTGTTTACGATAGAGTACCCGGAGTGCGCCGCTTGCTACTTCGAATCGCTAGGTTTCGCGGATCATCAGCAAGGCAAGTAACACTTTGATCATACCCCTTTTACTACCTAGTTTTATTGCATTAGATCAATCCTCAAACATTGCATGATTAGGATCTAATTAAATTGTGGGTATTGGGAAGTAGAAGAGGTAGTACCTATCACCTGTTTCATTATCAAACCTTGGGAGTTACTTCTACGTTTGCCTATATCGCTATGCTATGCTAGTAGAAGTGGATTGGGTTTGAGAGATATTCACGACAGATGTGAGATTGTTAATTAATGGTTTACTTAAGGTGGCAACTAAAACTCACATCTGGGTGGATTGAGGTACCTGGGTATTCCAGGATTGCCTGTTTTTCTTTTTGGACCGCCACCCAGGTTCAAAGGGATCATGAGATTATTCATGCTAGAAACTTCCGTGTGTAGCCACAAGCTATTATGGGCTCTAGCATAGTTGATTAAGTTGTGTGAACTCTTACAGTGGTAGACTAGCAGATGTAGGGGATGTAGGTGTACCGGTCTACCCATCGTAAGGTGCTAACGCTTCTGAAAGACTGTGTCTCGGTCATCCGTTTCTCAAACATCATGTAGTGCGAGAATCAAGCGGAGGCGATCGAGTCTTGTGGGGAAAAGTGCGCAAACCTCTGCAGAGTGTACAATCTAATCATGGTTAGCCGTGTCCCCGGTTATGGACATCTTGAGTATCTAGTACTTGGATTATCATGTGAATCTCATCATGTTACTTTAATTAATCTTGTTGGGTTAATGATGATACTTAATTGGGATTGAGATGCTGTCAACCATCTCAATGTTTAACAACCACCATGATAGTTAAATAAAATTTATTCCTTTGCAGTAGGGAAAAACTGGCTTTTCGCAAAACTGTAACCATAGAGCTTTCTACCAGCCATATATGCATGTAGTATAGCATTATTATGTTCATTATTCTCTATGTGTTACATTGCCAGCATATTCCATGTGCTGACCCGTTTCCGGGCTGCAACGTTTCATGTTGCAGACTTTTCAGATGATGAGTAAGGTGCCTTAGGTCCTGGTCTTATACTCAGTGATGCCGTTGGAGTTGATGGACTCACTATTCTTCCAAGTCTTCCGCTGTTATCGTATTAGATGGCCTTAAGCCATATTTATCATACTTATTCTCTTTTGAGATAGTCGTTGTAATAAGTGTGTGATTGCTACTCTGTTATAAATCCTCCATTTGTACTGTGCGTGTCAGCATTACTGATCCAGGGATGACGCTGGTACACAGCAGCACAGACTGTTTGAGGTCTGGTCGCTACATACACGTCGGTCGACTGACTTTTTCATCTCTGGTCAGTCGATTTTGCAGCCGTTGGATACGAAATCAAGGGCCTGCGGTTCATCTTCAACCTCCACCCCCTGAGCCGCCAGCCACCACCGGCCAAACAGCAGCCCCCCGCCGCTCGCGGCCGGCGGTGCGCCGCCCCGCCCGCCCCGAAAACACTCCCCACCGCCGGTCCGCCGCTGCCCCGGCCATCCCTCTAGGCCCCCCCGTGCCGAGCTTTTTCTCCGGCGATCCCCACGCTACCGCCCCGCCAACGCCCCGCCACCGCCGGCGACCACCGCCCCCATCTTAAACCCTAAGATACATAGTGGGGTACCTCTCCGGCAAGCCCCCCTCCCCGCTGCGGTTGGTTCTTCCTTCACCCCGGCGAGCCCCCCCACCCCCTGAAAATCGATTGACCCAAAAGTCAATTCAGTCGACTGAAGTGTAGCTAAATCGGAGCAGCATCGCAAGCAAGAGCAAGAGCGAGAGCAGCAACGCGAGCAAGAGCAATAGCAAGAGCAGACCAGGCAGGGGACCGAGAGCAAGAGCAGAGCAGCAGTGCGAGCGAGAGCTAAAGCAGCAGCAGCTCCTACTGATGTGGACGTCGCTGCCGAGGGAGCGACGCTGTGGAGGAAGTGGCCGGCGACACCGCCGTGGATGGAGCCGCGCCGTGTCGGCTCGGGACCGAGCGCCGGCAGCACCGTGAGATCGAATCAAGAAGAAAATGCGGCGATTAGTGTACAACCTCTTTGGTGGCGCCGATTAGGCCGCAGCTTCATCCAAGGAAACGGTGATGATGATGCTCTTCCAGTGGTGCAGGTGAAGACGGCGGTGTGGGAATGAAGGTGGCGTGAAAGACGAGGGGAACGTCGGGGCAGCTCCTTGGAGGTGGAGGACGGGGTGGCTGAACCGGCGGGACGATGAGATCGACGACGGATCCTCATCCGGTACGGTGGATGTGGGACGTCGAGGTGTTGCTGTGGACGACGTCGTCGGGGAAGAGGCTCCGGCTGGGTGGCGGACGAAGCAGGGTGTGGGGTTTCGTCGCGGGTTTTCGCGGCCTCGGTGTACGAATGGGTGGGCGGATGGGATGGCAGTGGGGAACCATGGCTTAGAGACGCGCTTGTCCGAAATGTGGGTTAAGTTACGAAAGTACCCCCACCGATTTGAGGAGGTTCTTTCGGTTCAGGGGTACCACGGGCATTTCGCGTGTCGGGATTTCACAGGAGGTGGGAGTTTTCGCGCGCGTTGTAATTTCGGAATAGCAAGGCGCGGGTTGAGATGGAGGGAGTTGTCGGAGCACAACGGGACAAAGATATATCTTAAATATTTCAGGCTAACAAGGCGCGGGTTGAAGAGGCAGGAGTTTCGCAGCACGATAGACAGAGACGCTAGCTTGAATTTTCGGCGTAACAAGGCGCGGCTTGAAATTTCGGAAGAACAAGCTTAACGTGTACCCAAAAAAAGACAATTTGCACCTCAACACGCACAACACACACACAAACACCATTTAGACTAGAGTAAGGTACACGTGCATTGCACGCATGAGATTTGGCAACCAAATTAAATAAATACCACATTATAGCATGCAAGCTTTGAGTCATATATGCATGATGTAGATGTTCATTTAATTCTTATAGTTCATTTCATTCAAAATCATCTAGTTTTTATAAGAAAGCTAATCTATTTTAAGATTCATGGAATTGTGCGTCGTAAGACATAAAGTAAAAACAAATAATGGCAAATCATGTAGAAAAACATTTGGACAATTCTGATACGGAAGATTCTAGAACAAATAAGAAGTGCTTGTGTTTTGATGTTTGTGCATTATGCTTAAGTTCAACCATGGAGTCTTCTAGATTATACATGTGGCGAAATCTGGTGGAATCTAGATGATATCCAACGGCCAGTAGTGCTCAAATTTGCCATCTTTGGACCATCGGATTCGCCTCATCCAACGACCATCTTTCAAAGTTAAAGTTACCCGCACACAATATAAAAATATATATAATATAATATATATATATAGGGGTATAGATATAGATATGTGATGCGAAAGCCGCCCATCATCTCCAATTAGAATAGTGTGTCCATGCACGGATGCGACGTGGCCAAATGATGTCTGCCATCGGTATCTCAAATTCAAATCAGTCTGACCTTGTTCAATATGTATACATTACAACATGCTCGTTTCCAAACCACACCGTGCAGATCTCCGTTATATTCATGCATGCATGGGTTTCAAACATCAGGATCTCTTATTCAAATATTTGAATTCAACTTTACATTGATTATGACCTCACCTATTCTTTTACACCCACACAGTAGTCTTCTCTTTATAATTGTACCACTAACTTTCTCTCATGCATGCATGCACACACACTACCAATCGGCATTATCCATTGCACGCATGCAATCTTTTTCTTCAGGTCGGTCACCCATGAAGGCACACACCCACACACATCCCCCTCTCCATCATATCGTGCATTCTTTATCTCTCACGCGTGCATGCGCAACGATCGATGTTCCTCTATGTATGTGTGTATATAGCTAGGTCTTTCATAGTTTTCCACACAAACCGATCAATCGATATATCCAGTGAGGTCTCACCCTCTTTCCCACGTCCACATCGATCAATCTATACCTCTCTATATAGGATTAACATATATAGCTAATACACCCACATTAATTATATATCCAACGTCCCCCTCTCATCATCCATGCCTTCCGCTTCATCTCTCAGACGCGTGCACAATGGCGAAGACAGGGGGCAGTAAGGGCCCTGCCCCCTCCCCCCTAACATCACTATATATCGAGGCTAATATGAATGTGATCATTAGACAATTGCTGCTAAAAATGGTTTAAGTTCATGAATTAACCCTCCTCGTAAAGGATTAGCAATGCTTGGCCCCCTAGCTCATTTATTTTTCATGGCTCCGCCACTGCGCGCAACAGCGCACGTGTTCGCCCCCTCTCTCTAAATATCGATCTCGCACTTATGCATTCCTTCATAGTCTCCCTCCACTCGACCCCTCGCACCATCTTCTAGCCCCCACCGGATTTTGCCACATGTACAATCTAGCAGACTCCATGGTTGAACTTAAGCATAATGCACAAACCTCAAAACAACAGTGGTTCTCTTTTGTTCTAGAATCTTCCGTATCATAACTGCCCAAACTTTTTTTCTAGTTGAATTGCCATTATTTGTTTTTACTTTATGCTTTACAACGCACAGTTCCATGAATCATAAAATAGATTAAGGGCTCCTTTGATTCAAAGGATTCTCAAAGGAATTTTGGAGGATTCTAATCATTAGGAATTTTTCCTATCTTGGTTGTTTGATTCGTAGGATTGTAAACCATAGGAATTTTTCCATATGATTCATTTGCACTAGATTTCATAGGAAACATCCCATCCACTCAAACCTCTTTGAAAGAATTCTGTGTTTTTTCTATGCACAATCAAACACTCGTACAATCCTGTAGGATTCAAGACGACATTCCACTATAATCCCATGTTTTCCTATTCCCGTGTTCTTAACTTTTTTATAAAAACTAATTGATTTTGAATGAGATGAACTATAAGAATTAAACGAAGGGCTACATCAGGCATATATGACTCAGAGCTTACATGCTATAGTGTGGTATTTATTCATAATTTGGTTGCAAAATCTGATACGTGCAATGCACGTGTACCTTACTAGTACTTCGACTATGTGCAAAACACGTAAATTAGAATACCAATGGCACGCTACACAGTGTCTCTCTTATAGTTCATGAAGCCACGTGGCACATGTGGAGGCGTTGTCGCGACCTCCTTGCGTGGATTGATCACAGTGACGTGCTGCTGGTTCCAGAAGAATGTACTCGTCCTCCCTGATCCATAATGGCGGTACATGCACGAAGCGAAGATGTGCACGCACGCCACGCATGCACTCATTCCCTCGCACGCACACGCGGGTACACGGGCGGACGCAATTTTGTACCAAGATACACCCCATGTGACAATTTGATGCGTGTAAAGTCGTTTACTTCATTGATGGTCAATTAATACAGCGCATGCAAATTGAGTGGACGTGAGGGCGGAAGAAAGACATTATTACTCCACTACGCGCATGCGAGTAGTTAAATCGTGGGTTGCTAGTAGTACTTCCATTGGTCTCCTTCGTATTTTGTGCCACTTTTTGACAGTAACATAATATTTACGCATTTGAGCAGTGTAGTACTTGAAATTTATGTTCCGCTAAACTCATCGGGAGCCGTTTCAGGCCTCGAAACCAAAACCATCAATTAATCTTTACCTTGTTCCCATCATATTCGAAAGCCTGCTCACACCTACTAGTACATACCAAACCTGAACGTGTTCCCACTATGCAGGTATTAGTACTAGTGCTAGTACTTAGGTTATAAAAAGGGGAACTGCCTAACCGAAAATTACTCTACCTTTCCTCCTCATAAGTGCTTCTTCTTCGTCCGTCGTTGCCATGGCCGGTGAGCAGAGCTCTAGGTCGAGAACTACTCGTAACAAGGGAGCGGCAACCAAGGCTGCGGAAAAAAAGAGAGGGCTCGCCGCCACGCAGAGACCTCGAAAGATCTCTCACGGGCACGCGATGGCTCCCAGGTGCGCCCTAGCCGCGGAGGCGAACATGCCGAGCCGGCGGAGCTGGAGTCGTTATCCCTCGATGGCATGCCCGATCAGCTCAATAAGAAGAAGGAGTTCATCCAAGGCTTGATGGAGTTGCTGAAGGAGAGCCTCGACGACATGCCCGCTGAGCTCAATCAGCAGGGGGAGTTGACCGCCGGCTTGGTGATGCCGCTGAAGAAGAGCATTGCCTCGGAGAAGAAGGCGACCGGCGAAATCCTGCGACTTCAGGAGGACAAGGCGAAGCTCTGCCACGAGATCGACCTGTTGAAGGAGAAGAACGCCGGCTGGAAGAAGTTGCATGAGAATAGTAGTTCCTCGATGAAGATGCTGCAGGCCCTCGTCATGGAATAGAAGGAGGAGTTGGCGAAGCTCCGCATCGAGCACCCGGCTGCTGTCAAGGTACGTAATGCGGCCGTGGAACAGATGATGAAGGCTCGCGTCGAGAAATCCCGCGTCATGGACAGAATGAAGAAGATGGCGGAGGAGACGCGCAAGGAGATGGAGGTCGTGGAGGCGATGAAGAAGCAGTTACGACTCCGCGGCGAATTAGATCATTTGGGGTGATAATCTTCCTTCTTCTTTTGCTCCTGTGTTTCATCTTTTGCTTCGGGTGTTTCACCGCACGTGTCACGTTCTCTGCGAGGCATGAATAGAACAATGGCTTTTTTTTTGAGGAAATGAATAGAATAATGCTAACAATGAGATGACTAGCAAATTAGATCATTTTTATCACCATATGGCACTGGGCTGTCGTGTTTCGTGCTTCTCCGTCACAGTACTACTCCAGTGGAAAACTTGAGTATACTGCACGGTTCTTTGCTCCTCCTCGATCAGGTCGTCGGCGCATTTATACGAGCAGTCAAATCACAAGGCCCCGCCTTCCAGCAGTAATGAGCCATCAAATCACAAAGGCCCTCGCCTCTCGTGAAACCGACCAAGCTAGACTGCCCCGCCCTCTAGCCTTTTAAAAAACGTATACTTTTGTACAGCAGTAGTATCGATGGATTGCGCCATGGAGCAAAACTTGAAATTAAAAAAAGGTGGTACATATAGAGAGCGCTCGTCGCCAAATTATGCATATAGTACTATTAAAAAGGCTAGTCACAATAATGGTGTCCAGCACAACCCACCCCTCAAATAAAACTAAGAGGGTGCTTGGATACGTTTTAGTCCCATGACTAAAAGTAGTGGGACTAAAACATGCTAGCCTCACCCATGCTTGGATCCAAATACTAAAAAGGCTAAAATCAAGTTAATGAGCATTTATTATCCTCCAAACCCTCCAATCCAGAACTCGCCTGTGTTAAAGGAGAGGAGTTAAATGCGTAGAGAGAGGACTAATCGTTCTTATATTATGGGACACAGGGAGTACTAGTATTTATTGCATTTGCCAAGGAGTGACCTCTTCCATTGAAATGGTGTTGCTAAGTTTGCTTCATTTAATTAGCTATAGAATCAAAATTGTCTTTTCACCTAGGTACACGCGCTTAGCACCATTTCTTCCTTGGGTCACCAAACTAGTCTCTCTCTTCTTGATTAACTTGCCACATCAGACTTTATGCCTATGTGGCAAGCTTAAGCACCTGTAGGAGCAAGTAAAAGTAAGTACAATAGTGCGCTTTACATGGCATTTTTTCATATGTGGAGGAAAGAGAGGCAAGGAAAAAGTGGAGAAGTGGGCTCTCATGCAAGAGCCAGCCTCTACTACATGGTGGAGCATTGGGAGAGGCACCTGTATGGAGGTGGTCAGGAATCGGGAGACTCACGTCGGTCGTGCCGCAGTTAAAATGATAATGGCAAGTCAAATCACGGGGTCCCACCTGTCCAGCAGTAACTCGCTGTCAAATCACACAGCCCTACGTTTGCAGCAGCCTACTCCCTCGTCTTCTCGCGTCTCTGTCGAACCGACTAGGCGGAACTGCCCCGCCGCCTACCGCGCAGGAAAAGCCCCGCCCTCGACTTTTAAATAGTATAAAGTATACTAATTTTGTATCCATGGATTGCGCCCGTGCCATGGAGCAAAGCGTCTAGAAAACGGCGGTACAGATGTACGGAGTATACAGCACGCCTGTCGCGTTCGCGTCGCACCCCAGACGGTCGGTCGGTCTGGCACGCTGCTCTCCGAATGGAACGCGCGTCATATTGTGTTTTCACACACATGTGGGACGTCAATTGAGAATCGACCATAGGCACACTCCCCGGCCCCACAAGTCGGGTGACTTAATAGAAGAGGGAGACGAGCGATAGTACTAGAGAAGTGTTGTACTACGTTGGTGCCTGGACGATCCCTGCAAGACACGGAAGATCAGTTCGTCCATGCATGTGACCAGACTCCAGCAGACACGCCTGGATTGGCTATCGTGTACATATCGTGCAGGCTGTGTTGTACATGGCTGTAGTTGTGGTGAGAAATCTAAAAAAAGGTTTCTTGTCATCTCGCAAAATTAAGTGTCATGTGCTTCGGATCACTGCGAGGGTTAAACAGCGACAACTGAGTTGGGCTAGTCATTGGGGGCACATGCACGAATAGTGACTACTCGGCTGCCATCTAGGTCAAGCCGGCTATGTTAATTAGGACATCTATCGACGGACCCCTTTTCTACGAGTTTATCTTTAATTTGAGCTTTGTTCCTCGTCTAGTTTGTCCGTCGGGATTCATGTTGTCTCCTTTGGGCACTGAGGTTATGATTTCTTGTCATGTGGCATTTTTTCGTGTTATATGTTATAATCCGGCGCTTCAGATCAAAATGACGACAACTGCGCCTCCGGGCCACGTGCATGAAGACTTCTCGACAATCATTGACGAGGTCAAGCCGGCTCCGGTTGACAAAAGAAAACTAGTACTACTCCACTATATAGGCAGGAGCCTCCGCGCTTGCTTGCTAGTGTTGCTCTCTTCCGGCCTCTCCAGATCTAAACACGACAGCGGTGGCCACACACTCTCTCTCTGCTCACCGCTGGTCACAGATCCAGCCGGATCCTCTCTGCCGGGGAAGGTGAGAAGGTGCAACGTTCACGCGGTCGTCCTTCGCGACGGCTCTTACCCACTGCTGGGCGCGTCCTGATCAGCCTGCCTTGCCATTCTCTCCCAAGCACCGCTGGCGAGGGAGGGCCTCCGACCCCTTCTTCCTCGCTGCCGTAGTGTGGGCAGATCCGGCCTCCCGCCGCCCACCTAGCGACATCCCGGCGACCATCGGGTATAACTTCCTTCGAAACCGGCCTTGCTCTACTTCCCGAGCTCCTGACGTCGCTGCATTTGTATCTTTTACTATTTCTCAGGCCCCCTCGTAGATAGGATCGATCGGCTGTTCGAAAACCACCTAAATTTTTTACGTTTAAGAGGTAAAACTAGTTCATGCACTCGAATCTAGTACTACTTGGTTCAAACAAGGAAGAAAGGGGGTGGGGGTGGGGGAGGATTTGTTACCTGAATCTAGGACTTGATCGAAAGAGGAAATAATGGGGGCGAAAAGTAGCAGAGACTGGCTATCCAACTGGTCTCTAGGTCTAATAGGGAAATAAAGGGAAACACAGTACAAACTCAATATAAACCCGATCTATTGGTTGAAAAAGGAAAGAAAGTGGGGACTGGGGGACAAGTCAACAGAGTAAGTCCAGCACTAGATTTGCTAGCCTCACACAGTATAAGGTGGCTATACCGAACAAAAATGGGACCAACCCAGATATCCTGTTCTGATGTTTGTTGCCCCGAGCCAGTCTTATGTAATGCCACTGGTAAAATGTAGCAGTCGCACTGTTAAAAGTAAGGACACGTTAAACCAATGTTGTTTTCAGTGTAATGCCTCCAGTAATATGAATCAATGGCACTTCTTTACATGTCCTGCTAAAATTTCCCATTAAGATAAGTTGGTTCTTTTCGTTAGAAATGCAACTGTCCTGGTCCGCCTACTCTCCCGTGCCCAAAGTAATGTCGTATTTAACGGTTGTCATAGTTAATCCTAATGCCCACACTAATATCTAGCAATGCCAGTGCTTTAGAAATTGCTACTGTCCTTGTAGGATTGCCATTCAGATAAGGAACATGCTTCTTTTCATTTGATGCATGTTTCGTCACTTGTTAGTCACCCTCCTTTCCACCTTTTTTGTGCAAACAGATATATACATTTCACGCTCGATCTTAGTTGAACTGCACAAATGATATCCAAATTATAGTTGAGCATTCCAGGAGCTTCACAACCAACCTTGATGTTGCTCAATTTTATTGCAACTAATGAAGAAGAAGCTCAGTGGGTTTCGTTTTCTGATGGAAATGGAACCGGGGCTGGAGCCCTTTTCTTAAAAAAATTTGAAGAAGAAGCTGCTAGCTCACGGGACATTGCTTCATTTTAGGTGAACTGCACGAAAAGGTCCGATGAATTGAATCATCCATGTTGGTGACTGAAAGAGCCAGCTTAAGCATCCCAGTCTAAGCACCCCCGGCCTCCATCCTTGCGACGCATGGTACACCTCGTTTGCCACCTGCTCGACCCTAGTGTCACTGATAAAATGAAGTAATAATACAGTTAAAATAGAGCAAGTGTCATCTCTATCATTTCATTTCCAATGTAGATAAAGAAAGTGCTTCTCTTTGTTAATGTATGTTTCAACAACTAGTCCCATTGTTAATGGTTAAGCGTTTATGCAAACTGGGGTGCTTAATTTTAGTTGATATGTACAAAAATAGAGATTTGAATGTCTCAAGGCGCCTCCTTGTACTACCGCTGTACACTGATGTTCATCACTGGCAGAAGGTGTATCTGGGAGACTTGGGACGATGTCCAGTATGAGGCGTACCGTATGAGGCGTCGCAGGGCCCATCTCGCCCTCGCAGCATGGCATACTATGATACTATCGCAATATTTTATTCTATTTATTTTGTGTGTTTCATCAACTAGTGCCACTATAATGTAATCACGCTTTTTCATTATCTGTGCAAACAGGGTTATTCAGCTGCATTTTGGTGGAACTGCACAAATGTACGTATGGAACCGACATATATGCAGAGTGCAAGGTGTGCCAAGTAAAAATTACTGACACCAACCATGCTGCATGCACGCATTGGCATCCACCACCACCAGTGGGATGTGTGGCGCTCTCTGTGGACGGATCTTTCTCGGCAGCAAATCATCTAACCAAATACTAGTAGCTTATATTGGCAGTTTTCTAGGGAGTACTCTTTTCTGAAAGAAGCACCAATCTATTTTTCTTTATTTGTACACTGTGTCACAACTTTGACCCAAAGGTCCAGAGCTATTTTAGGGTGATTGGCGTAGTACTCGGAGACTGATTGTAAGCATGATTTTCATTAGCTGTCACACTGATTGTAAGCATGAGCAGGTGGAAGATTAGGTTAGTGCGAAGCTTACCTTAAACCCTACCGCCGCCGTTGAAACGAGGCGAGCGTCGAGGGAACCATGGAGAACGGCGGGGAAGCAACGTCGCGCCATCCGGCCTCCTCTTGCGGTGGGAGAACGAATACTCCTGTGGCTTCGGCTGGCTCTGCACCCTCACGAACGGCACACCATACTCGATCGATTCGTTATCCTCTGGGTGCTCGACCTTCGACCTGCACGCCCACCACCTCCGCCTGACTGTCGCCTCGGGCGAATCTGTCTGCTCCATCGCCCAGAGGAGATACTCGATGAACTCGGAGGACTGCGGCGTGACTGCCGCCGAGGAGTACATGTACATCGCCACCCTCATCGCCGCCGTCTCGCTCTTTCACATACATTGCCACATGGCCCGCACCGTCCTCGAAATCTCCCACTCATTGTCAAACCAACTAAGGATCTCCTTCAACCTGGCTAACTTTTCCTGGTCGCCGCCGGCGATCTGCCTGATTCGCTGCTGCATCCTCTCCATAGATGTCCTTCTGAGTGGTCCGGTGCTAGCTTTGGAAGATGGGAGGAGAGACGCTGGTCTTGCAATAGAGAAGAGGGAGAGGCAAGACGGTGGTTTTGGAATGGAGATGATGGAGAGGAGAGGAGGTGGTTTTGCAATGGAGAAGATCAGAAGAGGGAGAGGCGAGACGGTGGTTTTGGAATGGAGATGATGGAGAGGAGAGGAGGTGGTTTTGCAATGGAGAAGATCAGAAGAGGGAGAGGCGAGACGGTGATTTTGGAATGGAGATGATGGAGAGGAGAGGAGGTGGTTTTGCAATGGAGAAGAGGGAGAGGAGCGTGCGGCAGCGATTTAGGATTGGACGAGAGGGCCGGCGCGCTGTGACTGGATCAAAATCAAAATCAATTTACCCTTCAATTAAGAAAGCGACCCCACATTAACTAGTCTCCCTTTTATTCTGGGTCATAATTGACCATGATTTTCGCACATAAAATATATGTTATACGTTGCAAAAATAATATAATTTGAAAGTACATTCAGATACGAACCAAATGATACAATTTTTGGTGACATGCATTCACATTTTGCTTGTCAAATACAGTACGTGGTCAAACTTTGACCCAAAATACGCAAAACAACAAAAAAATACTTCCAAGACCAGCGCCGCTCTTCCGCTCTTCTCCTCTTAAACCACCGCCGCTCCTCTCCCGTTCCAATCTAAATGCAGCGCCGCTCCTCTCCTCTTCCATTTCAAAACCACCGCCCTCCTCTCCTGTTCCAGTCCAAAACCAGCGTCGCTCCTCTCCCGTTCTAATCCAAAACCAGCGCTGCTCCTCTCCTCTTCCATTCAAAAACCACCGCCGGCGAGTGAAGGTGCTGTGGAGAAGTAGATCGATGGAGGAGTACAACCGATACATGAGGATCGCAGACGGCGACCCTGTGAAGCTAGCTAGGATGTTAGAGATACAGTCTTGGTTTGACAACAAGGACCAACTAGCGGCGATGGCGACATCCATGGCCAAATATCAGCAACAGAGCGAAAAGGCGGCGATACTCCCGGAGGGAGTCGCGCCGGAGTACATAGAGCTGCTCCTCTGGGCCATGGAGCAAACAGATTCACCGAATCCGATCGTGAGGGAGCGGTGGTGGGAGTATCGATCCCAGATGGAGCATCCACCAGAGATTGAAGGATCGAGCATCTACAGGGTGCCGTTTGTGAGGGTGTCCTGCCAGAGCGAGCCAGTGGAGTCTTCGTCGACCGAACCCAACTGCAAGAGGAGAAAAGCAGTTGGCCCGACGACGCTTCCCCGCCATCGTCTCCCTCACCGTTCACATCGTCTCACGGGGCGGCTGTCTGTCGCCGAGGAATAGGAGGGGGCTGCCCCCCCAGCCCAACAGTCGGGCAGGTTGTGAATTGTCAGGAGGAGCTTAGGGTTGTCAGTATTTGCAGGTTGTGAATTGTGTTTTGTATTTTGAGAGTACTTTCAGATATGAATGTCTTTTGAATTTCAGATTTGCAGTATTGAGCATATGAAGTATTTTATGAATTCTAGAGATATATTTTTAGCACTTAAAAAAATGTAGTTTCATAGGAGTATAAAAGTGCAGACAATGTGATTCTCAGAGAAGAAACTGCAAGTTTCAGTTTTAGATAAGAAACTGCAAGTTCAGTTTCAGATAAGAAACTGCAACTTTCAGAGGCAGAGCATTTATATTAACACGGCCTTTTCAAACAGGGTTAACATCATGTTGGAAGTTTTATTCATGGTCGAAAATGGAACTACCAGCCAGTTAACATCATGCTGATCAACATTCATGAATAGCACATCTTCATATGATGCACAGTCAAAATGCCCACACAATGTCGAGTGTGCGAAACACAGAGAAAACGAGGGACGAAGTTTTGGCAAGTGTTGGACATGGTTTTGGGCTGCCCCGTCTAGGCTTTCATTTTTAACATGCGCAGCCCACGACCTCGGATGGGAGGTCCATAGGCCTGTTTGTATTTTCTTAGGGCCGTCATGTATCGACCGGCCTATGGACCTCCCATCCGAGGTTTTATTTTTGGCAGCCCAATTTATGTATTTTTTTGAAGAAAACGCAAAGGTCTGTTCTATTTTTCTATATAAGAATAGGAACGCCAGGTCCAACTTATGTTTCTCTTCTAACTATATTATATATATTTAAATTATTTTATATGTTATTATATATTATTTTTATTGTCATCATATATTTAATAGATACTTACATATGTAAGAAAACAATATCCCACATCTTATTAACTTATAAAAATAATTTCTTAACAAATAAAATCCTGGATTGTTTTGGCACGAAAATCCTAGTGATTGTGTACAAAAGCTTGGTAAGATTTAAGGACGAATGTAATAATATCACTTATTATTTAAATATATTTATAACAAAATGCTCTGCCCCTTTTTATTTTTTGATAACACTGCTGGCCCAACCCAACATTATAATTAGAATCAGCCCAGCAAAATCGTGTATTTTGAGAAAGTGCAAATGGCCTGTAATTTTTTAGGAAATAAAATAAATGGGCCGCATGGACGCTACATTATTTGTTCACCCAGCCCAGCTAATGGCTGTAATTCAAAAAAAAAGATCAAATTGACTGTAAATTCTACCACACAAAAAAAAGACTGTAAATTCTGAAAAAATGGGTTGAATACGTGCCACATTTTTGGAGGCTGAAATGTGGGACAATAGGTCGAAGCCAACGCAAGTCGTTGTCAATTTAGTCAACAAATGATTCTGACATGTTAGCTGCTGGATTTACATCCAACGACCGGCATCCATCTTCAATCTCTCGTCTTCTTCCTCCAGCGCCGCCGAGACCACCTCCCGCCTCCTGCTGCTAGCAGCTCTGCTTAGCACTCTTCGCTATGAAGAGCTACTCCACCGTTGGCCAGGCCATCCCTCCATCCCTCCACACCTCTTGTTCTTCTCCACCGACTGCCGAACCACACCGCACTAGAACCAGTTAACCCTCGTACACCTCTCCGTCTGCGACTCTACTCCCGCGTCTTCCCATCTCCGGCTCGTTGCTGTCCGGGGCCTCGCCGTCGTCCACCACCTTGGATGCGCTCGGCGGGGCATGGTCAACGTGGTCAACGAACGACACCATCGGAAGTAGACTATGCGTGGAGAGGCTGACAGCTAGGTCCACGGCCGCACACAAGGAAATGCCTCCTTATTACGCGCAAAATAATGATTCCTCCACCTGACATCTGGGACCCACCGGAAGGGCCTCTGTATTTCGCGAAAATAACGTGCCCCCCGCTGACATGTCGGACCCACCAGCTATCTTAGCACGCAAGGAAGTGCCTCCTTATTATGCACAAAAAAATGAATACTCCCCCTGCCAGCTGGAACCCAACATAGTGGGAGGCTGACTTGTGGGCCTACCAAGTTGACGGGGACGGAGGGCTTTGTCAACTTAGTCAATATGAACGATTCTAGCTCCTGTTACCGTACGATGTTCATCCAACAGCCGTAGTGCTTCTTCAATCTCTGGTCTTCTTGCTCCAGCCGCCCAAACCAGCGCCGGTCGTGCCGCGTGCTCCTGCCTCCCGTGGCCGGCTGTGATGCCGCGGAGGCCTCATCGCCCCCTACTACTCCCACCGCTGGCCAGGCCATCCCTCTACTCACCCACACCCCCTGTTATTCTGCGGCGACAGCAGCCTCACACCGCAGCCGAACCAGTGAACCCTCGTACTCCTCTTCGCATGGGCATCCACTGCTGCATCTTCCCCGGCTTCGAGTCGTCCCCTTCCTAGTCCTCGCCGTCGTCTACCGCCGTGGTGCTCTCAGCGCGGCGTGGTCAACGTGGTCAAGGAACGACTTCCATCGGACATGGACTGTATGTGGAGAGGCTGACAGCTGGGTCCACGGCTGCAGCAAGGAAGTGCCTCCTTATTACGCGCAAAATAATGATTCCTCCACCTGACAGCGGGGACCCACCGGACGGGCCACCGTATTTCACGAAAAAACATTTCCCCTGACTGCTGGGACCCACCAACTACATCTTCGCACGCAAGGAAGTGCGTCCGGGCAAAAAAAATTGATTCGCCCCTGACTGTTGGGACCCTCCAGCTACATCTTTGCACGCAAGGAAGTGCGTCCGCGCAAAAAAAAATGATTGGCCCCCCTGACTGCTGGGACCCACCAGCTACATCTTCGCACGCAAGGAAGTGCCTGACAGTCGGGACCCACCTGGTCGAAACGTACGTAGCATTGTCATTCTGGTCGCGAACGTGTACGTACATATATACTGGTGGATGTAGAGGCGCGCACGTGTCGTAGTAGAGGCGCGTACGTGTCGTAGTAGAGGCGCGCACGTAGCATGTACACGTACATACAGTGGCCAGGGTGCAAGAAAGAAAATACGGCCACGTATGTGTACATACGGGTGGGGTCTCGAACGCCTACTCGCGCATACGTACGGCCAGGGCTCGTGTACATGGCTGGGTCGGAACGGAGAAACAACGTCGTCGTCGTGTTCATGGGGAGGCAACGGAATGCGTCGTGTTCATGGGGAGGCAACGGAATGCGTCGTGTTCATGGGGAGCCAACGGAATGCATCGTGCTCATGGGGAGGCAACGGAATGCGTCGTGTTCATCGGGAGGCAACGGAACGCGTGGGAGCCAACCGGCTGGGTCGGAACAGAATGCGTGGTCGTGTTCATCGGGAGGGCTTGGACGGAACAGGCGATGGAAACGAGGCCTGGCATACCGCAAAACGGAGGAAACGGACCTCCTACGTTCGGAACGGGGTCCTATTGATCGGGAGGGGTGTGGCGTACCGCAAAACGGAGGAAACGGACCTCCTACGGCCGAAACGGGGGTCCTGTTGATCGGGAGGGGTGTGGCGTACCGCAAAACGGAGGAAACGGACCTCCT